>NC_069505.1:621103715-621234906 GCF_027579735.1 Bombina bombina
AGTCACCAATTGTGCAAGTTCCCCCACTTAAGAAGATGAGAGAGGCCTGTAATTTTCATCATAGGTATATCTCAACTATGAGAGACAAAATGTGGAAACAAATCCAGACAATCAAATTGTCTGATTTGGAAAGAATTTATTTGCAAATTATGGTGGAAAATAAGTATTTGGTCAATATCAAAAGTTCATCCCAATACTTTGTTATATATCCTTTGTTGTACTAGACTAAAAAATATATATCCAAAGCATAGAGCTAAAATAGCTCAAATTTCACTTAAAAGGCTAGTTATGTTTTCACACTTTAGGGATGAAGTTTTTCCACTCCAAAAAGTTTTTAAATATGTGACTATAACCATGAAATAAAACACTTGTAAGTGAAATTTTTAAAATCACAATTTATAATTCTCAAAAAACACAAATTAAAAAACAGATATTCCTAACAAATAATTCATATATATCTCTAATATTTATTATTTAAAATCAGATCTATTAAGGACCGGTCCTAATTACTAAACCTATTATGCAAAAAAATACAAAAAACTGTTAAAAAGTTGATACAAATGATCAGACCAGTATATTAAAATAAAAAGTTACTATTTGATATAGATGGAAACTCTGTAGACAGGCTCCCGAAATTGTATCCAAAATTGAGTATCCTTCACAGGCTATCCGTGAACCAAAGTATGCAATGGCGGTCTTCTGATTTCTCCCAATTTGTTTGGAGTGGCGTCTAAGTGGAAGACAGAAATATCCGCTTGAAATGGATGTGTAGAATAATTCAACAAACAAATATCGGTACTTACACATTAGTACCGAAAGATCAGCACCGCACCCGACTCTCCTCAACAAAGGGATCCCGTTGTGTGCTGATTCTTACACAGGCTCCTCTCACAGCCTCGGTCAACAGACGACTAAATGGAATATCCCAGGGGGATGGTCAGAAAGGCGCCAAAGGAAACACCTGTAGAGGTGAGCAGAAACCTGCAAAATAATTCTTTAAGTCCCAAATTCAGCTGGTGACCAGTAAGTCCTGAAAGGTACAAAACAACATGAGCAACTGAGCAACGCGTTTCAAATTCTTTTTCAAGCTCCTTTCATGGCCCCATTCCATTCTTTCATGTACACGGATCAGTCGTCCTGTTCCCTTTGCAGAGAAACAGCCCTAAAGCATGATGTTGCCACCCCCATGCTTCACAGTAGGTATGGTGTTCTTTGGTTGCAACTCAGCATTCTCTCTCCTCCAAACACAACGAGTTGTGTTTCTACCAAACAGTTCTACTTTGGTTTCATCTGACCATATGACCTTCTCCCAATCCACTTCTGGATCATCCAAATGCTCTCTAGCATACTTCAGACGGGCACGGACATGTACTGGCTTAAGCAGGGGGACATGTCTGGCACTGCAGGATCTGAGTCCCTTGCGACGTAGTGTGTTACTGATGGTAGCCTTTGTTACGTTGGTCCCAGCTCTCTGCAGGTCATTCACTAGGTCCCCCCATGTGGTTCTGGGATGTTTGCTCACCGTTCTTGTGATAATTTTGACCCCACGGGGTGAGATCTTGCGTGGAGCCCCAGATTGAGGGAGATTATCAGTGGTCTTGTATGTCTTTCTAATTATTGCTCCCACAGTTGATTTCTTCACACCAAGCTGCTTGCCTATTGCAGATTCAGTCTTCCGAGCCTGGTGCAGGGCTTCTGGTGTCCTTCGACAGCTCTTTGGTCTTCACCATAGTGGAGTTTGGAGTGTGACTGTTTGAGGTTGTGGACAGGTGTCTTTTATACTGATAACAAGTTCAAACAGGTGCCATTAATACAGGTAATGAGTGGAGGACAGAGGAGCCTCTTAAAGAAGACGATACAGGTTTGTGAGAGCCAGAAATCTTGCTTGTTTGTAGGTGACCAAATACTTATTTTCCACCATAATATGCAAATAAATTATTTCCAAATCAGACAATGTAATTGTCTGGATTTGTTTCCGCATTTTGTCTCAAATAGTTGAGGTATACCTATGATGAAAATTACAGGCCTCTCTCATCTTCTTAAGTGGGAGAACTTGCACAATTGGTGGCTGACTAAATACTTTTTTGCCCCACTGTAGGATAAACATGTTTTCAGCCCGGCCCAATGGTTTCTTTGGCAAAAAAAAAAAAACTATTGCCAACCTTGCCATTTCATTTGACCTTTTCTAAATAAATAACTGCTATTTCAACTCTTTACTGTGTGGATATACACCGGGAGTGAGCCCCTTCATAGGATAAATATGTTCTCAGCTTGGCCCAACGCTTTTTGTAGCAAACAAACTGGTGCCAACGTTGCCATCTCATATATTTTTAAATTTCTGAATAAGTAACTAGTATTTTAAAAGGGTTAAAATCCTTTGGACCACTCACTTCTTTGTGGATATATACAGGGTGTGAACCTCTCCATAGAATAAACATGTTCTCACCCTGGCCCAACGCTTTTTGAAGCAAACAAACTGGTGACAACCTTGTCACCTCATATATTTGACATTTTTCTAAAAAGGAATCAGATATTTTAATAGGGTTAAAATCCTTTGGGCCCTCATTACTGTGTGGATAAATACAAGGAGTGAGCCCCTTCATATACAAGGAGTGTGCCCCTTTATAGAATAAACATGTTTTCAGCCTGGCCCAAAGCTTTTTGTAGCAAACAAACTTGTGCCAACATGGTCATCTCATACATTTACCATTTCTGAATAAGTAACTAGTATTTTGAAAGGGTAAACATACTTTGGGCCACTTATTTCTGTGTAGATATATACAGAACGTGTATGTTCTCAGCCTTGCCCAATGCTATTTATGGCAAATAAACTGGTGCCAACCTTGCCACTTTATATATTTTACCTTTCCTAAGTAAGTAAATAGTATTTAAAATGGTTAAAATACTTTGGGCCACTGATTTCTGTGTGGTGATATAGGGCGTGAGCACCTTTGTACAATCCATGTGTTTTCAGACTGTGCCAATGATTTATATGGCAAAGAAACCCTTTAAATAGCAGTAACTTATTTAGAAAAGGTAAAATATGTGATTTGACAAGGTCACACCAGTTTGTTTGTCATAAAAAGCGTTGGGCCAGGCTGAGAACATGTCTGTGCTATAAAGGGGCTCATGCCCTGTATATATATCCACACAGAAATGAGTGGCCCACAGGATTTTAACCCTTTTAAAATACCACATATTCAGAAAAGGTAAAATATATGAATTGGCAAGGTTGTCACCAATTTGTTTGCCATAAAGAGCATTGGGACAGGCTGACAACATGTCTGTCCTATGTAGGGTTGCCACCCGTCCCCAAAAATACAGAACACTTATAAGTTACACATGCTGCAGGGTGTGCAGGGAGGAATATGAATAGTGCTGTCCAGAAACACAATACATGTTCCTCCCTGCACACCCTGCAGCATGTGTAACTCATAAGTGTCCAGGAAAACATGGCTGAGGTGGCAACCCTAGTCCTATGAAGGGTTCATGCCTTGTATATTCCACACATAAATGAGTGGCCCAAAGTACTTTAACCTTTTCAAATGACCAGTTACTTATTCAGTAAAGGTAAAATATATGAGATGGTAAGTTTGGCACAAGCTTGTTTGCTATAAAAATCATTGGACCAGGCTAAAAACATGCTTATCCTATGAAGTGCTTCACGCAGTGTATGTATCCACACAAAAATTTGTCGCCCAAAGGATTTTAACCCTTTTCAAATACCAGTTACTTATTCAGAAAAGGTAAACTGTATGAGTGGCAAGGGTGGCACCAGATTGTTTGCCTTAAAAAGCATTGGGTCAGGCTGAAAATGTGTCTATTCTATAAATGGGGTTGAAGCCCTGTATGTATCTACACAGAAATGAGTGACCCAAATAATATTAAACCTTTTAAAATACCAATTTCTTATTCAGAAAAGGTAAAATATATGAAGTGGCAAGGTTGGCACCAATTTGTTTGCAATAAAGGGCGCTGGGCCAGGCTGATAACATGTCTATTCTATTATGGGTTCACACCTTGTGTATATATACACACATAAATGAGTGGCCCAAAGGATTTTATGCTTTTTTAAATACCAATGACTTATTTAGAAAAGGTAAAATATATAAAGTGGCAAGGTTGGTGTGACAGACCTCTCTGTCAACCTCCCTACGGATTATGGATTCAGGCATTATGTTAAGTCACCCTGTGCCCATTATAGGTACAGGGTGCAAATCCAACAGTACTGGAGGGGTTAAACTCTCCTCTTGTACAGTTTTTAGTTACTGTATTGTCTGAGACAGAGACAAGTTTCCTGGCATCAGCTATTGTTTACTGTAATTAGGTTTAGGTGATAAGCGTTCACATTGTTTAATCACCTCCAGAGTTCAGACTGCCAGGTAGGAATCCATTGTTTTCTTGTGTTTGATTGTTTAGTTGATTACATAATGTAATCCTATTGTATCCTGTAAAAGGGCGTCTTCCCTCTATCTAATGTACTATACACTTCCAATCCCCCATCTAGGAGAGTGTCAACCAGGTGGGAGACCTGCATAAATACCGGGCATATAGCCCTCAATAAAGCAGATTCTGTTTTACCCTCAAGATAGAGCTTGGTCTCATGTTTGGAGGGAATTAACTGGGTTTGTGTGTTGCTGATCCCGTAATCAGGGCATCTTTCATCTGGTATTAACCCTCGATATCAGGGTTATACCATAACAACTGCTGGCAAGCTACGGGATGGTCCTCATCGCCCAGGAGAGAAACTGCACATCCGGACCTAATAGGAGTACAGTATGAAAGGCTGAAAAGAGCTACCCTTAAAGACCTGCTATAACAACTGGGCCGACAAGCCAGTAACCTCAGGAAAAGGGAGATTATTACAATACTGACCGAGATGGGTGGAGTACCAGGGACCGAAGGAACCAATGGGCCCAGCATATCAGACAGAACCCCTGAAGAAACAAGCTTTGACCGGGCAGTTAAAATAAGACTGGCACATTATGGCCCCAACCCGACTACAGAAATTATCGACCGGGTCATAGCAGCTGTGGAGGCCAACCTACTTCGCCAAAGAGGCGCTGCAGCAGCCCAAGTCACAGCAACCCCAGTGGAAAAGAGAAAAGTACATTTTGCAGCTTTTAAAAACTTCATTTAAACAGAAGGAGAGATTGATGGGTACCTTGCGGATTTTGAGAGGCAATGTGCACTACACAAGGTACCTGCAGAGGACTGGCTCCCGATATTATCTGGAAAATTATCCGGCCGGGCCAGCGAGGCTTTTCGGAATGAGGAATTCGGGGATTATAATGCTGTAAAAGAGGCTCTACTCTCCAGGTATGCGATTACACCGGAGGCATACAGGAGACGGTTCAGAGAGACTGTTAAATTAGCTGGAGATTCCTACGTTGAGTGGGCATGTAAGGTGCACCGCACAGCAGCTCACTGGATGGCGGGGTGCCAAGCCATATCTGGGGAAGAGGTGCTGCAGCTATTCCTGTTGGAACATTGCTTCAACAAGTTATCCGCAGGAGTTAGAGAGTGGGTTCGGGACGTAAACCCTCCACCCTGCATGAAGCTGCTCGCCTGGCAGATGAGTATACGGATGCCCACAAACTGGACACTGCTACCACTAAGATCCCTGCCAGAGTGAAGTACAGACCCACAGTCACCCCAGCAGCTGCCAGTTACCAACCCCCGGCGCACCGCTCTACCACACCGCCTCCAGCCACGAACTATCCTCAGACAGCCCGGTTCAACTCACGGGACTACTCACAGCCTATTCAGTGCTTTGGATGTAAGCAACTAGGGCACAAAGGACCAGAGTGTCCCCTAAACACAGCGAACCAAGCACAGTCCTGGAGAAGACCCGCCGGCGGAAACCCACGTAACCCTCAGCCTGCGACCCACTGTGTAGAGGAGGAAGAATGCTGGGGCATCCTACATGAAGCAGACCCCGTGCAAGGTGCCCACTGGGATAACCGGCAACTGGTTAAAGTGAATGGGAAGGAGGTCAGTGGTCTACGGGATACTGGTGCTACCATGACCTTGCTCCAAAAGAACTTGGTGTCTGAGAACCAGCACACCGGAGACACTGTGGCTGTGAGTCAAAAATCATTAATAACATATCGGATGCACCTAACAAATGATTATAAGTGAAAAATTATAATGTAACAATATGTGATAGTGTACACCTAATTGTGGTGTGTAAATATATATATTCACCATAAAACCAGATATATATTATCCAAAGGTGATTCCTATTGTTCCAATTTCAATGGTTAAATAAATTGTAATATCAACAGTGATGTATAACACATATGTGAAACCTTCTATCACTTATTCAGTGTCATAGACAAACAAACATATATAGAACTGTCAAATACAGTGATTTAAATATGAAAAATGTTCAGTTTGTGTTATGCAAAAAAGCACTTATCAGTTCAAATGATGTATCTTAGCTCCCGGATGATCTGATCTCTCACAGACAGGGAATGAAGTATGTATGTTACAATTTGATTGTGGTGAAGTATGTGGCAAGCTGCTTCTCCTGGAATTCGTTGGAAATTGTGAGAACCCAGAATGCGCATATAGCACTTCTTTAGTGCTTTGATTCCTGTATGTACGGGCTTTTGGAGTGGGGAGATAACCTGATATCTTTGACCCTGCACTATGGTGGCACCTTCTTTTTTTGTTTCAACTGTGGATGTGAGGGTAGGAGGGGGCCCTGTGTTCCACCTACCTGTTGCCCGGGTACATTTGGATTGGGGAGTGGGCACTAGACATGTGAATGTGGGGGTCATGAAGGACTTACCAGCTGATGTTCTCCTTGGAAATAACTTGGCCCCCCTTGTTTCTGCCTACGCTCCCATGGGTCCCGCCGATGTTAACCCTGTGACTACCCGTGCCCAGGTCCGTGCTGCCGAGATCGACCCACCTGCTGCTGAGCCCCAGGACACTGAGCTCAGTAAATCTCTATCCGCTATTGATACGTGGAAGTCCCGTTACAATGCGCTGATGAAGGAGAAGAGTCAAATAGAGGATGAAATGGTCACGTTAAACAATCACGTAACAGTGCTAGCGGGAGAGAAGAGGAGCGCAGAGGAAAAAGCACATTTAGAACGGGAATCTCTGCTAGACAAGCTGCACTGACAGACCGCAGAAAACACCAGCTTGAGAGTGGAACATGAAACATTAAAGACAAACTTAGTGACACTGGAGGAAAAGCTGATGCTGGCTCATAGTGAGGTGCAGCAACTCAAGGGCACCCTCTGTCAGTATGAAGGGATTGTGGATACCTATAAAGAGCAGGTACAAAAAACTCGTAAAGAAGCCGATGAGATTTGTCTCCAACTGGAAGCGTCTCTGAAAACAAAAACTTGAAGGAATGTTTAGCCCTGGTCTGGGCACTGAAGAAGTTGAACCCTTATTTATACGGACAGGAATTCTCTCTCATAACGGGAATGCAGATGGATTGTCCGGGCAAACTGACATTCCTACCACCTCCTAGTCCAGTCATCCCCAAGTTGACCCGCCAAAGGGTCAAGCTGGGTCTGCCGGAGTGTCCCCCCAGGAGGGGGCCGTGTGACAGACCCCTCTGTCAAACCTCCCTACGGATTATGGATTCGGGCATTATGTTAAGTCACCCTGTTCCCATTATAGGTACAGGGTGCAAATCCAACAGTACTGGAGGGGTTAAACCCTCCTCTTGTACAGTTTGAGTAACTGTATTGTCTGAGACAGAGACAAGTTTCCTGGCATCAGCTATTGTTTACTGTAATTAGGTTTAGGTGATAAGCGTTCACATTGTTTTTTTTTTTTTTATTTATTTATTTATATCCAACAGCAAAACATAGATACATGCATTTTCACCTTTATGCACCACGCAGGGTCAGGTGTAAAAAAAAAAAAAAAAAATCAGAAAAAGATAACATAAGCTTGAAAAAAAAGATCTCTTCTTATATACATCCATTTGTAGGATAAAGAAAGAAATAACATGATATTCACATACAATTCATTTGAATATGCTGTTGGAAATTTTTCTCTAACAATAAACACTAAACCCAGTCGACCTGGCAAACAAGCAACAACCACACTAAAATAGAAAGAAAAAAAAAAAAAAGAAAAAAACCAAACACAAAACCACAACCCCTCCTAACGTCCTTTTCAGCACTAATTATCTTTATCCCTCCTTAAACTGTTCTGTACCCAATTATCCATGAGTGTGGAAAGAGATCCAGGGCTACTAAATCCATGAAAGAGTTTGAGGAGAGAAATGGGGTCAAAATGGCTTTTTGTATAGCCGCAGGATATGATTGGATAATTGGTAGCCAACCAACTAAAAAAGATTTTATTCTACTTTCAGAGGCGGTTTTTAAGTGGAATGATTCATAGATAATTTGATTTTAAATCTGTTGTAACATCTGGGTTAATCCCATCACTGCATTAGATTGCCAATGTTTAACAATCTGTTGTCTAACGGCTAAAATAATAGTGTTTAAGACATTTACTTGAAAGCCCTTGTTATTAGTGCCTTCTAACCATATTATTTCCTTGGGTGACAGAGTAACCGTTGTCTTATATAATACATTAAACCAATATTCCAACTTCCGCCATACTTGAATAATCTTTGGACAATACCAAAACATATGTAAAGTATCCGCTTTAGGTTTCCTGCAGCGGATACAAGCCCCTTCGTTAGTCGGATATAATTTCATCATTCTCAAAGGGGATAGATAGTAGTTATTAACCAGCTTTAGGTGGGATTCTCTCCAGCTCCGTGGAATTTCACATTTCTTTAAATTAATCATACTTTGTTTAATTTTTCCAGAGTCTAATGCCGGAAATAAATGAGTCCACTTTGCGACCAATTTATCTAAAAGGATTAATGTTTGTTTAGAGAGCATAATATCATACATAAGAGATATAGAGGAATTACCTATCGAGAATTTCTGAAGACATATATTGAGATCCGACCATGCACTAAATCCACTCCTATCCCATTTTCGTGAATTGATAAGATGACGCAACTGAAGATATGCGAAGAAATTAGATCTGGCTAGATGATAATGTTGGGAAAGCATCTCAAAAGAGATTATTTGCCCATCTTGTGAAAGGATCTGGCAAACATATTTAAGGTCTTTCTCAGCCCATTCAGTAAATATTGATTGCTTAATAGCCGGTATAAATTGTGGATTCCCAGTAATTGGCGTAAATGCCGAAAATGTAAAATCCACTTCAAGTAATGTGCAACACCTTTGCCAGGCCGCCACTACATTAGTAATGGATATAAACGTAGTTATATTATTTGGTAAAGATTGTGGCGGGCAATGTAAAATTGCTTTTAAAGAATAAGGAGAGACCATGAAATTCTCAATCTCTAAAGACGATACCAGCTCCTTTTCTACAATCCAATCCAGAGCTGTTTTACTTAAACAGACCCAATTATATAACTTGAGATTGGGAAGAGAGAGACCTCCGGCTTCAAATTTCTGCGTGAATATTTCCAATGAAATACGTGGTCTCCTGCCGCTCCAGATAAATTTGGAGAAGGAGGAATTTAACTTACGTAAATCCTTACTAAGGATAAACAATGGAAGATTCTGAAGCGGGTAAAGTAATCGCGGGAAAATAATTGTCTTAATTAAATTAATACGTGCCGTAATAGAGAGTTGAAATGCCTTCCATAGCTCCAAATCAGCTTTAGCCTTCTGAAACAGTGGTAAAAAGTTAAGTCTATACCAATTCCTCGGATTTTTATGTAGTATGATGCCAAGATATGTAATTGCTTCAACCTCTTTGAAAGGATGTTCATTCAGGCTATTTCTTAGTTTAATAATCCACATGAGTTCACTTTTATTAAAATTGATTTTATATCCCGCAAAGGAGCTAAACTCCTCTAGGCATTGTAATGCAGTTGGTATTGAAACAGATGATTTCTTTAAAAATAATACTAGATCGTCAGCATATAGAAGTGTCCTAAGCGAATAAGAGCCCATCTTAATACCTTCTAATATACTTCGTAAACGGATAGCTAAAGGTTCTAATGCCAGGTTGAACAAGAGGGGCGATAACGGGCACCCTTGTCTTGTTCCCCTTCCCAGAATAATCTTTTGCGAGAGGACGCCATTCACGATTAGGTATGAGATAGGATTTCTATATATTTTCCGGATAAATTGTAGGAATTGATTCTTAAAACCAAATTCCTCTAATGCTTTGAAAAGATGATCCCAAGCAATAGCATCGAAAGCTTTTTCAGCATCCAATGATAAAATGGCAAAATCATCAGAGAAGTTATTATTTTTTTTCCTTTCTTTTAGGTTATAAAAATAGTCGAGACAAGTCACTATCTTACGCATGTTTTTCATAGAAGTCCTAGATTTCATAAAGCCCGACTGATCTGTGTGGATAATCTTACCGAGGAATAAGGAAAGTCTATCTGCTAAGATCGCCATCAGTATCTTATAATCAGTGTTCAACACGGATATAGGCCTATAGGAGGCCGGATCTTCTGCTTTTTTGCCTTTCTTGAGAATTAACATGATATTTGCAGCTGAGAAAAAGGAAGAAATGGAATTATCTGAACGGTAATAACTATTAAATAGTTTTTCTAGGGTAGGAATAATTTCTGGTGCAAGTAATCTATAAAATTCTGTCGGAAGACAATCTGGGCCGGGAGCCTTGTTCAACCGCATCTTATCTATCATGTCCCCGATTTCCTCTACGCTAATTGGAGCATTAAGAAACGAGAGATCATCTTCTCGAATTTGCGGTAGCTTGATTTTAGACCAAAATCTGTCTTGTGTCTGCGTATTACTAACCTGCCTAGAGTATAGCTTTTGATAGAATGAAAACAGCACTCTACTAATCTCCTTTGAATCTGTGTATAAGGTGTCGTTTTCTTTAATACCCGGGATATAATTCTTCCTCTTTCTATTTTTAATTAATTTCGCCAAATATTTCGTGGAGTCCCCATAAAGACCCCTATATTGAGTGTTAATTTTAACCTCTTCTTTTTGGGCTCTCTGTTCTAAAAAGACATCTCTCTCTCTTCTAGCCTCCTGATACTTTTTCCAATTGATCGAGGAGCGATCCTCAGCAAATCTTACATAGGCATTTCTAACTCTGTTGGATAATTGTATTTCTAGGGCCCGAGATTTCTTTTTACTGGTTATTAAGTAACTCTTTATATCTCCTCTTAGAACAGCCTTAGCTGCTTCCCAGAAAGTCTCAATTCTGTTAAAGTAAGAAATATTATTCGTACAATAGTCCCTCCATCTTTGCTTAAGCCAGATGACGAATCTAGGGCTATTCAACAAATATCGGGGAAAAAAAAGAGATTGGCTTTTATCAACAAAACTATTTGGAGGGGGCAGAGTAAGGTATATTAGTGCATGATCGGATATCAGGATGTCCTCAATTCCAGTTACCACTTGTACAATTGACAAAGATTCAGATAGTAGGAAGAGGTCAATTCTGGAGAAGGTTCTGTGGGCTTTAGACTCACACGTAAAAATACGGGAATCCGGGTTCTTAATTCTCCAGATATCTACCAATTTTAGCTGAGAACAGAAAATTCTAAAGTATTTAGCAGTTTTTTTATATTCTTTCGCGTTTATATTATGGAATCTATCTAATTCTGGGGCTAGTGTCATATTGAAATCCCCGGCTAAGATGAGGTTCTCACCTATACAGGGATAAATCTTACCTTTAATACTCTCCCAGAAGTCTCTACTATTTTTATTTGGACCATACACGTTGCAAAGTATATAAGTAACCTGATTAATCTGGATTTGGAGTATGATATATCTGGCCTGTGGATCTTTATCCACATACAAAATTTTATAATCTAACTCTTTGTGGAATAAGATCGCCACTCCACATTTCCTATTTGTACTTGAAGAGGCTACTACTTCACCTACCCATTTAATTTTGAGTTTAGCTACTTCTGAATCATTAAGATGGGTTTCTTGAATAAATGCAATATCTGGCCTTTTTTTTGCAAGAGTTTTAATTATGAGTTTCCTCTTCATGGGGGAGGTTATTCCTCCGACGTTCCATGATAATATATTCACTCCAGACATTTAACGAGTAGACATAGCTTAAAATTAAAATTTTGCATGTTTAAACCCCTCCCTCTTCCCCATCCAAAGAGAAAAAAAAAAAAAAAAAAAAAAAATCCCACACATACCACATTCATACATATCTGTGATAACGGCCTAATAGTCTCTAACGTCATGATCATGGCCAAAAAATGAAAAGAAAGGGACTAATTTCTCAATCTTCAGTTTATCCTTTTTGATTTGATATATTCTTTGATCTCTGGAATTTCCTGAAATGTAAGTAGTGAATCACTATCCTCAACTATAACTTTAGCCGGGTAGACCATACGGGCTTTAACTCCATTATTTATCAGCTGCGAACAATATGGGGCCATAGCCTTCCTCTTCGTGGATGTCTCAGTAGAGAAATCCTGGAAGAGGAGGATTTTATTATTACCTAACATTATAGGTCCATTCTTCCTAAAAAGTTTCATTAATTCGATTTTATCCTGGAATTTGAGTACCCTAAATATACACATTCTGCTCTTGGCTGTCTTATCAACTAAAAATCTCTTCGGGCCTACTCTATGAGCTCTTTCTATTGTCAGGGGCAGACATTCTACAGGCATTCCCAATGCCTGAGGGAGCTCTAGGGAAGTAAATTTCAATAAATCTTCGTATTCTGCAATCTCCGGGAGACCCACAATACGTATGTTATTGCGCCTGGAGCGGTCCTCCATGTCCTCCAGGCGCGACTGCATATTTTGGATTGTGGTATCTTGTTTACGGATGGTCACCTCTTGAGCATTTACCCGGTCTTCCAGATCCGAGATTCTATCATCTGCTTCACCGATTCGGGCAGAGAACTGCCTGAATTCGGTGGCAAGAGTAGATAGTTCAGAGGCCATGCTAGAGATTTCTTTTTTAATCATTTCAAAATGAGGTGCGAATATCGCGGACAGTTGTACTGTCAAAGCCTGTATGTCGAAAGGGGGTAGAGGTAAATCACTTGATGTGGAATCAAGGCTAGTATCACTTGATTTAGATTTTTTATCCTTAAGTTTGGTAGGCATTGCGGGTGAATTTTTTTTTGCCTGCGTGACAAATTTTTCCATAAGTTAAAAGTGCGAGAAAGGAAAAAAACAAAAACAAAAGGGAAGTGAGTGAATGGGTGTGAAAAAAAATCGTGAGCAAAGTTACTGAGGCCGCATCAGAGCGGGGTCTATAAGGTGAGAGAGGAAAAAAAAAAAAAAAAAAAAAAAAAAAAAGTGTAGTGCAAGGTGTCGATTATATTGTGTGTGAGTGGGTGATATAATCAAAAATAAAAAAAAAAAAAAAATGTGAAGAGGGCCCTTTACCTAGGGCAGCAACAAACAGTGAAATAGGCCTGACAAACTAAGGAATTTATCTGAAAACCAGAAAGAAACAGATGGTTCCCTCTTTTAGATTTTTTTTTCTATATATAAAAAAAAGAGGTGGGCAGAAACAAGAAAAAAATTTTCCCTGCAGGTTTCAGAAGACAGTAACAAAATTATCTGGATTACGTTTATACCACTATAGCTCTCTTTTCTCTTTTCCTTTCCCCTTTCTTCCCTCTTCCCTTTCCCCCCTTTCCTCTTCCCTTACCCCTTTTTTTTTTTTTCTCCTTTTTTTCTCTCTCTTTCCTTCCCTCTTTAGGGCTGATAGGTGAGAATACACATATACAAATCAGCTACATTCTGTTCCCTGAATGCTAGAGCATAAGGAAGGCATACTTCAGATAGAAAATGATTTAGAAATTGGTTTGAGAGTAATTAGCAGATCACTGTTGGCCCAGCAAAGGGCGGAGTACTATATATTATCAATTAAAGCAGAGTATATAACCCTTTCTGGGATTTAACTGAGCAGGCCGCCTAGATAAAGTAATGAGGATTTGAGAAGGTAGCCACTAGCAAACAAGTATTTCTGATGGAGATAACTTAACCAATGCACAACAAAAAGACATTTTCTCTTCTTTTTTTCCTTTTTCTTTCCCCTTTCCTTTCCCCCCCCTTCTCTTCCTTTCCTTCTCTCTCCTTCCTTTCTCCTTTCCAGTGAACCTTTAAAATGAACTGCCTTAAGTAATTTAGAATTTAGATTAAATGCTCAGGTAATAAACAAACAAAAAAAGGCACCAGCTATTAACATATATAAATACAATTGCGTGTTTCTGGATAAAAAGCCTCAGGAATCTTAAAGCTTGTATTATGAGCAGGTGAATTGACAAACATGAAGGAGGGAGGGAATATCAGCGACTTTCCTCTGTTCCTTCTTGCCAGAGAATGTCCCTGTGCTGGACACGATACACAAACCACAATCAATCAAACAAATTAGTAACTTGGGGCAATGTTTTGTCTCTGGATAACTTAATCCGATGTATAATGCTCAGATGAGAACACACAAGTTCCAACTTATAAGCAATAGGTCTGGTAGGATATGTCCGCTGAAAAATACACACCAGTTCCAGCTTATAGGCAGTAGGTATAATAAGGTATGTCCACTATATAATGCATATACAAGTTCCAGCTTATTAGCACAAGGTCTGGTAAAGTATATCCCCTTTTGCAGGGGAAAAACTTGCTGTGTCCCTTTTTAGCAATGAGCCTAAAAGTCAAGCTTTTTACCTTTAAGTTTTATCTGCCTCTCTCCTCTTAGCTGACAATGGAGAACATCAAGAGGCAAACATACAGCAACATTAGGGAAAATAGGTAAAAAAAAAACTTGTACTTGCGACTGAAGCTAGTTTCATCTGACCCGGCACTGCATCAAACCATCGGACCTTTACCATGGAACAATCACTTCCCCTTCACTGGCGGGCTGTCAGTAAATGGTCCTGGTCTTGGAGAGATGTATCGGGTTATCCAGAGAGCCTCCGTCCGGCGGAGTCTCCCATTCACCGGCGATAGCGTGACGTCAGTTTCCAGTCACATATTCCCGGTCGTTGCCTCCGGTGCACCCGCTTTACTCCACCGGGTAGGAAACCTTTCCTCAATTAACGGTACCGGTGATGCCGGCACTTCACAGCCGCTCTGGAGGTCTGTGTGAGAGTCCTCTGGAAACAATGCCGCCAAATCTTTGTAGGTATCAGGCACTTCAAACGGTCCTCCACTCCGGTAAATAGTGTCGACTTCCAGCCAGCAGCCTGGTGTTATGGCTGCATGCACCACCACACGAACACCCGTTAACAGTCCCCGGGTTAGATGGTGTAGAGGCTTGGGTAGAATTTTCCAGCGGCGCTCAGTCACCGCAACCAGGGAGCACGCTTGTCTAGGCTCCACCCCAAACGGAAGTCGCGTTCACATTGTTTATCACCTCCAGAGTTCAGACTGCCAGGTAGGAATCCATTGTTTTCTTGTGTTTGATTGTTTAGTTGATTACGTAATGTAATTCTATTGTATCCTGTAAAAGGCCATCTTCCCTCTATCTAATGTATTATACTCTTCCAATCCCCCACCTAGGGAGTGTCAACCAGGTGGGAGACCTGCATAAATACTGGGCATATAGCCCTCAATAAAGCAGATTCTGTTTTACCCTCAAGATGGAGCTTGGTCTCGTGTTTGGGGGCAATTAACTGGGTTTGTGTGTTGCTGATCCCGTATTCAGGGCATCTTTCATCTGGTATTAACCCTCAATATCAGGGTTATACCATAACAGTTGGCACCAATTTGTTTGCTATAAAGAGCGTTGGACAAGGCTCACGCCTTGTATATATCCACATATAAATGAGTGGCCCAAAGGATTTTATCCTTTTTTAAATACCAATGATTTATTTAGAAAAGGTAAAATATATAAAGTGGCAAGGTAGGCACCAATTTGTTTGCCATAAAGAGCGTTGGACAAGGCTGATAACGTCTGTCCCATGAAGAGGCTCACGCCTTGTATATTCCACACATAAATGAGTGCAGACATCCCAAGTCTCTCTGAAGTTCAGGGAGTCTCCCTGATTGTAATAGCGACTCCCTGATGCCAGCAAATGGAATGCAATCTCCCTGAAACTCCAAGTACCATGATCCAATGTGGCCCAAATCCGTAAAAGTGTTTCTTTAAGGAATGCCTTTAGTTGCTGGGACGTTATAGAACCCTCAAAGCATCAGTAACCAAAAAGCCCCCACTGATTTTAATAAAATAAAAACAACAGTACTACCTTATTTACTGCACGTATTTAAACTTCGTATTCTAAAATATTTGAGCATTCAACAAGCGTACGATCACTGGAAAATAGGTTTGTTGTATGTGGTTGTGCAATAAAGCTACTTTTTTTAATGTGACTTTAGTGGGAAGCTATTTTAATGATAAGTCTTTATCTTATTTAGGGTTTCAAGGTGTCCAATATATAACTGGGAGGGGGGGCGGCGGCGGCGCAGTAGCGGATGAAGCCACCTCCCTGAAATGAGTTTTTGCAGGTAGGGATGTCTGTGAGTGGCACAAAGGATTGTAACCCTTTTATAATATCAGTTACTTATTAGAAACAATCAAAATTATGCCCTGTTTGCCATCTGATTATTGAAATATAATTATTTTCTTTTTATAAAATGTAAGTTTGTTTAGGTTTTTGGAAAGTGTATTATTTTATTTAAAATAAAAATAATGCTAGATATCTATATTTTGCAAATTGTAATCAGTTGCAGAATAAGAAGCTGACTGAATAAGAATCCAACTTCAGCCTTCTACATTTTCCAGCTTTCTTGTTCTTAATGTTCATTCACAGTGGTTACCTTATAAATGACAGTCACAGTGGTTACCTTATAAGTGACAGTCACTTCAAGAATAATATATTTATTTTTATGTTGTCTTTTAACAATGGTTCCAAGAGTATGATTTAAAACATGTGTCTTTGCTGGCCAAGTTTTCATTGTCCCACTTACATAGCATGGGGTCAATTTGCATCTGAATGTAAATGGTCACTTTCTCACAAAATATCTCACTTAACCTAGACTATCAGGCAACGTTGTAAAGGGTAGGAGATTCTATCACACATTTTCAGGTAGTAAAACATATGGTCTCCCGAAATTGCTGTCAAAGTCAAACAAACCAAATGTTTATTTTTCTCACTTGTATGCCCTTTTAACTTTTGCATCCTGAATGGGGGAGAACTGACATGAGCCAAGTCAATTTTTCTGAATGAATGAATCATTTTCCACTAACCAGCCAAACATATGATAAAAATATATATACATTTATTAATCTTTACATATACCTTGACATATATATATATATATATATATATATATATATATGTGTGTGTATGTATATATATATATATATATTAGGGTTGCACAGATACCGATACTAGTATTGGTATCAGTACCGATACCAAGTATTTTAATGAGTAATTGTACTCGTGCAAATGCACCAATACTTAAACCGATACCTCCACTTCCTACCCATATGCTATCTTGTGGCGTTTTTTCAAACTGCATGTTCCCATTTCATTTTAAACTGGAGTGGTGACTAAACTAAAAATTGTTTACTACTGTTCTGCCAATACACATTGCTGTTATTTGTATTATTGTAGGAGAGATCACTGTACCTCGTTCAGACAAACCCCTGAAGTACTGGGCAGTTAATAAACAGATTTCCAGCTCTGGCTAAAATGGCCCAAAAATATATTTCTGCACCATGCAGTAGTGTGGAAAGTGAAAGACTGTTCAACTTAGAGTCAAACCTCCATACAAATGTCAGCTTGATGTTATATAACAGCCCTACAACCCAATTGTATCACCCCTTTTAATGTAATATTTTATTGTAATATTTTTTATTTATAAACATGTTCAGTGAACTTTGTGACAAATAAAACTTATTATTTCATAATGTATTTTGAATTACAGTCCTTTATAATTATAAGTAAGGAATCTTAAATAATTAGTCTGTATTGTGCTTGGTAAACTGTCACATGACATAAAAAAAAAGTATTGGTAATTGGTATTGGCGAGTATTTGAAAACAAGTATCGGTACTTGTACTCGGTCATAAAAAAATGGTATCGGTGCAACCCTTATATATATATATGTGTGTGTAATAGGCTAGGATAGCGCACTCTCACTCGCAAAAAATTCTCCACACCAGGGTGCATAAACCATACAATACCATCCAATAATATGCACTCACTGGATTTAAGCACAACACACTTTATTCACCAGTGACGTTTCGGGGCATTCACCCCTTCCTCAGACAATTCAAATGTGATACAAACAGTGTATTAAAGTGTAATAAGCCCCTCCCCCATCACAGGTCAGCCAATGAAACAGGAAACAACCCAATTGCTTCATGTGTCCATAATCACTTAATTAGATATATAGCAAAACAACATTAAGCATCATATTAATGCATATCAAAGCAAAATACTATACAATTGTGCAGTGATTCTTAAATCACATGTGTGTCAAGTGATAATCAAATAAGTGACATTAATAGAGTGGACTAGGATTTATATCTATATCATAAATACAAACAAGCATGATTAAAAATAAAGCACCAAATTTATTATAATATATACAAACTGATGAAATTACATGCATAATCATCTTATATCATTTTGAACATGAGAATTTCACATACGATCATATTATTGTACCTTATAGGCAGCAACAGTAAAAGCCACCGGCTATGATCCGCCATTGTATACCACGCTGCAATCAGCATGGGCGTGTGGGCGTGGTCAATACTAATAATAAATTACACCATTCAGTGTCACTCAAGTATAAGCCAATCAGATTGTTGCATCCGATGTTGCCATAACGATATTCAAAGTAACAACTGGGCATGCCCAGTACGTGTCATAGAGAGAAATTATGCAGACATCCTATTTCCAATGTTACCAACTCAACCTCGAACCCAACATCTGCATCATATGCACACTAAGACGACATATATCAATCATCCAATAATACCCATATACCAAGTTCCTATCACCAAATTATACCATCATTCATTCAAGGGATTAACCATATTCAACCATCCGACGTCTGACTCAGCAAGGCATAGTGGGTGTGGCCAGTGTCAGTGATAGAAAATATTACTGCATCAAACTGTGTAACCATCACACCACTAATATAGTCGCATCCATCATAGCCAAAACTACATTCGGCAATATGTCTATATCAACATGTGGGCATAGCAGATATTAGAAATTTATGGCACATACATGCATACCTTAAAGATAATCAGCCATTCGGTAGTAGGCTAGTGGATAGAGCTTGTATCATTTAGCCCAACGATCAACTAGTGCCTATATGGGGATAACTGCTAAACAGTAGGCAATAATCATTTTACATAGTAAACCCAAGTGTCACTAATAGTACCATATCATTAGCCACAAAATAATATCATAACCTAGGCATAGGTGTACTAAACAAATCCTAAGTATCACATCATATTAACAAGAAACATCTTATCTGGTTTGGCCTCTAACGTCAGTTGTATGTGCTATATGGTCTATGTAGAAAATGGGATACTATGCAACAAGCCCTAGTAACACCAGCCAAAACTAAATCGCCCTATCCACAGAGATATGTATGGAACTTCTTGGACTAGGAGGGCTATATAAATCAAATTTTTCCATATTTATAAACATAGAGCCTCAGATAAGATAAGACTGCAGCCATATAGGAGTCCTGACCCGGTCCCTACTGCAAGTTCTCTAACTATGGGCCCAGTCGCAATGGCGACTGCAGTAGTTACGCCCCTGCCTCCTCCCACACACACAGTCAGCTCTTATTGTGCGAGTGTCACGTGACAGCTGGCTCTCACTCGCACACTAAGAGCTGTGCGGTTAGGAAGGCTATGGGCTGGCCTGTAGGTGGCGCTGCAGTCAATGCAGTTTTAAAGTGGATAGGTCTTTTGCCTATACTTCTATCTATCGCACTGCACAGCATGTGCGATAGATAGAAGTATTAGGCAAAAGCCCATTCCACTTTCAGCCTAAAGATTTAAAAATGGCAATTTTAATGTTTAATAGTCAAAACTGCAGTGGAGCCTGAAATATTTTTTTATTTAATAAGCAAAAAAGGTTTAAAAATTTAATTTGTTTTTTTATTATTTCTCACTTTTTTTGTTTGTTCATTAGTTCAGGGGGTTCACGTGATCAAGTGCTCCTATAGAGGAGCCTCCACTGTCTGTATGGAAAGACCACTCTCCCGGATGTAAAATCTGATGGCTGAGATAATCCAACTCCCAATTATCTAAACCTAAGATATGAATCGTAAAATTTAGACAGGAGATGAATTCCACCTAAAAAAATATTTGAGATACTTTTTAATCGCTAAGGAACTGAGAGTCCCCCTTGATGATTGACATATGCCACAGTTGTGATATAGTCAGTCTGAAGGTGAAATGAAAAGATCTCTCCTAATAGAGGCCAAGCCTGAAGAGCTCTGAAAATAGCAGAGAGTTCTAAAATATTAATTTGGTAACCTCGCCTCTTGAGGTTTCCAAACCCCTTGTGCTGTCAGAGACTCCCAGACAGCTCCCCAACCTGTAAGATTTGCATCCATAGAGAATACAGTCCACGAAGCACGAACAAAGGGAGGCCCCCTGGATAAACCGATGATAGTCTAATCACTAAAAACAGAGAGAGTTGGGATTTAAGAATATCAACTGTGATATCTGAAAACAATCCCTGCACCATTGATTCAGAATGCAAAGCTGAAGAGGTCTTAAATGAAAAATGAGCAAAAGTGAACGCGTCCAATGCTGCAGTTATAAGACCTAAAACTTTTGTGAACATAGCCACTGAAAGGAATGTTCGAGACTGTAGGTGTAGACAAGCTAACACCAATTATAATTGTCTTTTGTCCGTGAAAGAGAAAGTCATGAACACTGAATCTATCTGGAAACCCAAAAAAGGTGACCCTTGAATGAGGAATCACAAAACTCTTAGGTAAATTAAATCCTCTAGCCATGTCTTTAATAAACAAAACACCGCAATACCCTACTCTCTGATAACAGAAAGAAGGGCACCAAGAACCTTTGAAAAGATTCTTAGAGCTGTCGCTAGACCAAATGGAACAGCGACAAATTAGTAAAGCTTGCCTAAAAAGAGAATCTCAGAAACCAAAAGTCGTCTGAATGAATTAAAATATGAGGATAAACATCCTGTACAATTATAGTGGACATGAAATGACCGTGCTGAACAAAAGTCATAAAAGTCCTTATAGTCGCCAACTTGAAAGTTGAGACTTAACAAAATGATATAAAGTTTTCAGATCTAAGATTGGTCTGAAAAACCTTATTTGGAACAAAGAATAGAATTGAATAGAAACCAAATTCCTGTTCCTACTAAGGAACTGGTACAAACACTCCAGAAAACTCAAGTTCTGAAACATATTTCAGAAAAACCTGAACCTTCACAGAGTGTATTGAAACATAAGAAAGAAAAATTCTTCCCATAGAAGGTCTCATTCTAAAAATCTATTCAAAACCTTCAAAATAATATGTCTATAGATTTTGGACTGAATCCATCCAAAAATTATTTAATCTGCCCCCCCCACCAGAAGGACTGGTTTGAGAACCGCACCTTCATGCAGTTTAATAACTAGTAAATATATAGCTTTTCTCCCAGAAGGATACAAAAAACGCTTTTCAGTGCTTGCACTTGGAGTTAACCAAATTGGCAGCTGAAAAAATAGTTATTATTACCCAAATAAATGGTAAACGATTTATTGACCTCAAAGGCCGAAGGGCTGTATTGATCCTGCCGGGATATGAATCTGTGACCCATGGATCTTGAATAAGCGTTCATAGTCAGGACATTCACCAACTGATCTACATCACTGGCCTAAAGTAGGGCAGAAAAAACTCTTAACCTCCAGATATAGTGGAGATAATAGAAAACAAATTATTATCCTAACAAGATAGATAATAAATTATATTTGAAACCATGATAATAGATATAGTAAACATAAATAAAATAAATACATCTGAAGTAAGTAAACAATGTTATATACTAAGAATGTAAAACTGCTTATGCTAACTGTTCAACAAAAAAAGGTTAAGAGAACAGTAATGTCAGCCACAGATAAAGCTGAGCTAAGAATATAAACAGTACATGAATATGCTCTACTAAGGTTATATTCAAACTCTAAAGAATCCTAAAAATAAGTACTAATTTCTATAGAAATAGTAGTACAGACCCAAAAGGGAATCAGAAAAAAACCATTCTTTAGAACATATTTACAGATAGCATCTAGAATAGGAAAAAAACCTCAGGAGCAAATTAAAATCTCAAAACCCAGATTTTAAATGATTAATAACACTTAGCCAGATTACGAGTTTGGCGTTATGAGTGAAAAAAAAAAAGCGTTATGGCCCATAACGCTGCTTTTTCACTAAGGCTGGTATTTACGAATCTTGATAGGTATAGGTGTACCGCACACCTTTTAGCCGTTTAGCAACATCAGTACCTCACTTATATAAAAGTAATTTTTTAATGGGGACTTCTATAGTGCGGTATTACGAAGTTTGCCTGGGAGGCTAAAAACTGAGCGCTACACCCCTATACTGACAACATCCGTTACTGCCATCTGAAAGTCAGTAGTTATAAGTTTTATGTTACAAAGCTGTACCATAAAACTCATAACTAAAGTGTTAAAAAGTACACTAACACCATAAAACTACCATTAAACCCTTAAACCGAGGCCCCCTCCCGCATCGCAAACACTATAATAAAATTATTAACCCCTAATCTGCCGCTCACGGATATCGTCACCACTATTATCATTTATTAACCTCTGTTCCTCTGCTTCAATACATCGTTTGCCACTATAATAAACCTATTAACCCCTAAATTGCTGCCCTCCCCGCATCGCGCAACACTATTTAAAATATTATTAACCCATAATCTGCCGTCCGCCCACACCACTGCTATAATAAACCTATTAACCCCTAAACCGCAAGCCCCCCCACAACAAAATATAATAAAATAAACTATTAACCCCCTAAACCCTCTGGCCTCCAACATTACTAACAACTACATAACTATATTAACCCCTAACCCTAAGCATAAACCCTAACGTAAGCCTAAGTCTAACCCTAACACCCCCCTAACTTTAACATAATTTAAATAGAGCTAAATTAAAGTTACAATTATTAACTAAAATAATTCCTATTTAAAACTAAATACAAACTTAACTGAAAATAAAACCTAAGCTAGCTACAATATAACTAATAGTTATATTGTAGCTAGCTTAGGTTTTATTTTTATTTCACAGGTAAGCCTTGTATTTATTTTAACTAGGTAGGGCTAGTTAGTATAATAGTTATTAACTATTTACTAGCTACCTAGTTAAAATAAATACAAACTTACCTGTGAAAAAAAAAACCTAACCTGTCTTACACTAAAACCTAACATTACAATAAAATAAAATAAATTACTAAAATACAATTTACTAAATTACAAAAAAACAAAACACTAAATTACAAATTAAAAAATTAAAATATCAAAAATAAAAACGAATTACTCCTAATCTTTATAGCCCTATCAAAATAAAAAAGCCCCCAAAATAAAAAAAAAACCCTAGCCTAACACTAAACTTGCCAATAGCCCTTTAAAAAGGCCTTTTGTATGGCATTGCTCCAAATAAATCAGCTCTTTTACCTGTAAGAAAAATACAAAACAACCCCTCCAAACAGTAAAAAAACCCACCACCCAACCAAGCAACCCCCCCAATAAAAACCAACCTAAATAAACCTAAGCTTACCATTGCCCTGAAAAGGGCATTTGTATGGGCATTACCATTTAAAAGGGCATTCAGCTCTATGCTGTGCCCTGAAAAGGACAATCAGCTACTTTTTATAATAAGCCCAAACCCTAAGCTAAAAAACAAAAAAACAAAGACCCTTAACAAAACCTAACCCTAACCCCGACGATCCACTTACAGTTATTGAAGTCCGGACATCCATCCTCATCCAACCGGCGAAAGTCCTCATCCAAGCGGCAAGAAGTCTTCATCCAGGCAGCCTCTTCGTCTTCATCCAGCCCGGCAAAGTCATCATCCAAGCAGTAAGAATCTTCATCCAGACGGCATCTTCTATCTTCATCCATCCAGCGTGGAGCGGTTCCATCTTCAAGACATCAGGCACGTGACTCCTTTTTCATACGGTCGCCGCCGTACACTGGAACTGTAATTGCAAGTGACGTCATCAAAGATGGCGTCCCATGCATTCCTATTGCTGAAATATTTCTATCAGCCAATAATAATATAGCTGACCAAAATCCTATTGGCTATTGCAATCAGCCAATTGGATTGCGCCTCTTCAATCTATTGGCTGATTGGAACAGCCAATAGGATGACAGCCCAATCCTATTGGCTGATTGCAACAGCCAATAGGATGACAGCTCAATCCTATTGGCTGATTTCAACAACCAATAGGATGAAAACTCAATCCTATTGGCTGATTGCAACAGCCAATAGAATTTTTTCAGCTTTAATTCCTATTGGCTGATAGAAATCTTTCAGCCAATAGGAATCCAAGGGACGCCATTTTTGATGACGTCACATAAAATTGAACCTTCAGTTTACGGCGGCGACCGCATGAAGAGGATGCTCCGTGCCAGATGTCTTGAAGATGGAAAAACTTACAGAGAGGAGACCGGCTAACCATCCGCCAATAAATCCAAAGATGAATAGTAGGTAAGATGCAAAAAACGGGTTTATTTCACAGGTACAGACAGTGCTTAAAATCAAAAAAGGGGCATGCAGAAAAAGGCACCAGACGGACAAAGTCCGAAGGTTACAGTACAGTAACAACAAACATACGCGTTTCGTGAGGGACTGCCTCACTTGTTCACTGCTTAAACTGAGTACTGATCTGTAAACCTATATAGAGAGGTATCTATGTTAATTGAACAGGTGTGTTCCATTAAATACCTTTAACTATTGTGTAAACGTTTTAACCCCCTCATATATACAGGCCTGCAATAGACAGTGTTAGTACAGGAATGCAATATTATATAGTTACATTGTGGTGAAGATACATAAATACCGATTTACAGTTAGAATGTTATATATGAAACTCATTGCTTATGCAAATAAAGTGAAAAACTATTACCACAAATACAGTATATTAAAACAGCAAAAAATAATAAACAAGAAATAAATGAAAAAAGGTCTCATCATTTAAAATGCCAGGATGAAGTGTATTACAACAAACAAATTAACATCTGACTCAATATTTAAAACCAAATGGTATCCTAGAGTTCATATTAAAGATCCACCTGACCTCTTTCTTACTGAGCTGATATTCCCTGTCCCCCCCTCTCTTGGAGAAGGGGACATGATCAATTGCCTGGAAAAAAGCTAGGGAGGAATCCCCTTGGTGTTCAAATTTAAAGTGTGAGGCCACTGAGGTAAAGATATCTGGGTCATTTATGTCTCTGATATGCTCCAATACTCTATCCCTCAACCTTCTTTTTGTTTTTCCAAGGTATTGAACCTGGCAACCTTTACATGTCATAAGATACACTATATGTGTTGAATTACAGTTAAGATTGTATCTAATTGTGTATTGTTTCCCTGTGCTATGTGAAAGATATTCCCTTCCGTGATATGATCACAGGTTATACATCTAGTGCCTCTACATTTAAAGCAGCCAGATCTAGTTGGTAGCCAGGTACCCTCTTTTAATTTCTGGCAAAAAAAGAAGGGGATTACATAATTTTGAATACTTTTAGCCTTTCTGGACACATATTTTTACACCACTAGAGATCACTTTCTCCAGAACAGGGTCAGTTTGTAAAATTGGAAGGCTTTCTTGTACAATATCACAGATCTTTTTGTACTCCAAACTATACGGAGTACTAAAGACCACTTTATTGGGCAAATTTCGTGTGCTTGAAGATTTGTTACTTCCCTTTTTGTATTGCAATAGAGACTCGCGTGGCATGCTATCTACAACTTGTCTGTTTTTTGACAATAATTGGCTATTATAACCCCTATTTTGGAGTCTACTGCACAGATCCTCACTCTGTTTTTTATATAGGGTTTCACTAGAGCAAATTCTCTTTGTCCTAATGAATTGACCCTTAGGGATAGCTTTGAGTACATGTTGAGGATGACAGGATTTGTAATTAAGAATGGTGTTACCACAATATCCAGAACTCAATCCTCGTTGTATTCTGACATCCAACAAAGCTCAAGTTGAGATCATTGCAATTCAAATATTCAATGAATTTAGATGCTTACATCTCATCTCCATCCCACACCAGTAGCAGGTCATCAATATAGCGACCAAAATAAATTATATGTTCCTTGAAGGGGTTACTATCCGCATAGACGTGGAGCAGCTCCCACCATCCCATATAGAGATTGGCATAGGAGGGGGCGAACTTCGACCCCATAGCTGTTCCATGCCTCTGCAGATAGTAAGACCCCTCAAACAAAAAATAATTATGAGTTAATAAAAACTCCAAAGTCCAAATTATAAAATGTTTAAAGGGCCTTGCCCGTCCCAATCCCCAAAAAAATGATCTCAAAACTCTACAATCAGACATTAACCTCTTCATTAATAGCAAAAAAACAGGCAAGAATTCCCCACTCAATTTTAAATAAACATAGACAGCTGGGGGGGTGGTAGGGGGTCCCCAACTTGCTTAATTACTATGAGGCAGCTAGATTAGCACAAGATGCTCTCCTGGGCTCTTCATTGGGAAATTTGGTGTGGAAGGAAATAGAGACGGAGATAGCAGATGTAGAATCATCCGGTGATCTGATCTGGGATAAAACAACATTACAACAACAAAACTAAAAAATACTCTCCTGTTACGATATTATCACTTGACAACTGGAGGACAAAAGCACATGGTAAGGGGAAGATGCCCAGATTCTCCTCCAAAATGCCAATTAAATACCTTATCCCAGGGGAATATCGCAAACAGCTAGATAAATGGGAAAATAAAGGTCTGTACAGGGTAGGGGACCTTCTAATGAACAACAAACCACTAACTTTTAACCAGATACAAGAGAAATTAACACCTCTATCACCCAAATGGTATCTATACTTACAAATACTCTCTGCCCTAAACAAGTTTATCCCAAATATATGTAAACAACCCAGCACCATACTAGAAAGACTGTGTAGTACACAAGTGAGACCTAGACAATCCATCTCTCAATTATACTTGACTTTACAAGCTCCAGAAGATAGCACTAAAACACCTATTATGATTAGATGGGAAACAGACACTAACTCTACACTAGAGCTGCCAGAATGGCAGGATCTTTTCTATTCTTCATGCAAGGGATTAATCAGTGCGGACCTACGAGAGAACAGCTTAAAGACCATCTTTCGGTGGTATTTGACGCCTATTAAAACTTCACATTACACAGAGGGCAGAAGTAGAAACTGTTATAGGGGTTGTAATTCGGTTGGTACCTATATGTGGTGGGAGTGCCCTAGAGTGGCTCACATCTGGTCCAAACTCTCGTCCCATCTCAGCTTCCTCTTAGAGGAGCAGGTGGTGTTGTCTATATCTCAGGGACTCTTGAACGCCCCCATACCAAATCTTAACAAGCATATTAACACTCTCATAAGAATACTCTGCACAATAACGAGACTAAGTATTGCCAAATATTGGAAGGAGGGAGTACCAACATGGAATGAAATACTAGAGAGATTTAAACTAACATACTCCTTACACGAAGCGGCAGCGATGATGTTAGGCACGACTGACACATTCCACAAAATCTGGTTTTACTGGATACTACATTCAACATGAAAAGCCCCACCAAACACTATACATGCAGATAGAGATTAGAAACTGCAGTAATGTACGATCGATAGATCATACCGGACCAAATGTTATGTTTGCCAGTTCATTTTGTTATTTTTAGGGTTTACCATTTTTTTTTTTTTTCTTGTCTTTTTCTCTTTGTAACAAGAATATAAGTTATGTATTGCCAGTCCTTGATGAGAAGCACAACAGATATGATATACAAGCATTGGCAATTCAAGATATATGGAAACAGACCAGGGACAAGATTATGGAATTGATAATGCATTATTCTAGTAACTGTATAAAAGTGCCTATAGATAAGATTTTGTAATTGACTGCATAAGTCATGTATCCTGTTTGAAAATGTTAATTCAATAAAAACTATTTTAACATAAAATGTTTAAGATCCTCCGAGAAACCAGACATTCTGTCCAAAATATTAGAAACTGATGTTAGACCTGCCTGGTGTGGGATGGAGGTATAAAGTGAAGCCACATCCACTGTGATAAATCTATATGTAGATTTCCATTTAATAGTTTGTAAAGCACTAAGAACCTGTGTGGAGTCCCTGATATAGCTTGTTAGTTGGGCCACTAAGGGTTGTAAAAAGGTATCTATCAGTTCTGAAGTGGGCTCCAAAAGGGAGCCCACTCCAGAGATGATAGGCCTACCCGGTGGATGTGTCGCATTCTTATGCAGTTTAGGTAGAAAATAAAAAATGGGTACATTAGGATTTGTAATTAAAAACTGTTCCAGTTTTCTTTCAGCTATTACTCCTATAGACTGACCCTGATGTAGAATTTTTTCTAGTTTCAATCTGAACTTTGCTGTTGGGTTAGAGTCTAATTTACAGTATACCTCTGTATCCCTCAACTGTCGTTTAGCCTCAAACAGATAATATTCCCTGTCCATGACGACCACATTGCCGCCTTTGTCTGATAATTTTATGACAATAGTGTCATTAGCTTGCAGAGATTTTAAAGCTTTATATTGATTACCATTCAAATTGTTTTTATTTTTATTCTTAGGAGAGGAATTATTTTTTTGATCATTTTCTATCTTTTGTGCAAGGGACTTCAATTTATTTTCAATTGTTCTCTGAAATACATCAATATTTTTGCCCCTTGCGTGCACAGGATAGAAAGTACTTTTGCTGACTCCAGTCAATTCAGGACATCTAGTTTTTTGCGAGTCACCCTCATTCTCACCTTCTTGTATAAGGCCAACTAATTCATTAATAGCACAATGGTCATTGAAATCTAAAACAGTGCTAGATATAGCTACTTCATTAGTTGTTTCTTCCTGCCTATCTCCATTACTCTCAAATTCATTATCTACAAAAAATGCTTCTTCAATACCAACTTTCTTACAAAACTATTTATATCCAAAATAGTGTCAAAAAGGTTAAAGTGTGTAGTGGGGGAAAAATTTAAACCCATTCTCAAAACTTCTAGCTCAGAGTTATTTAAATTATATTGTGAGAGGTTTACCACATTTTTTAGATGTACTTTCTGATTTGGGTCCGATTGGTCCTCATGTGGTATCTCTTTGGTTCCTTTCCTTTTTCTACCCCTACTACCTCTCCTTGTTTTTTTCTTTTTTGTTTTGCTCCCTGAGCTTGCTCGTTTTTTGAAGACTCTAAGGGATCTGTAGATGGTATATCTAGGGCTGAGGCAGTATCTATCTGATCTATCCCTTCCTCATTAGAATCAATATCAGTTGTATCAACCTCATACTCTGTTTCTATAAACCTCACATGTTATTTGGCCTTATTATCATTTTTTCTGCTAAACATAGAGGTCTTTTTGTCATTAGAGTTTCTAAATGTTGTCTGAGTCCATCTATATACTCTATTTGCTTCATAGTCCCTTTTGTCGCTGGATAACTTTGTTTTTTTAAAGTCCCAAAGTTCTTTTGAGAATTTTAACATATTGGCCTCAAACTTCATGTCGTATTCTTTAAACACAGGATCTGCTTGTAAAAGTTGTAAGTCAGTTTGTGTGGCTTTAATCAGGTTAATTATTTCCAACCTTTCTTGCTTCTTAAATTCAACAAGCAGATCAATTAGGGCAAAGGAACAATCATTAAGGATTTTGTTCCATTTAGAAATAAAAACAGGATCATTCACTAAAAAAGATGGAAATTTTCTGATCCTTAGACCCCTTGGAATTCGTTGGTATTTTTTATATAACAGAAAAGTCTTTATATCCAAGTCCAGTTTTATGTCTTTTCTGCGCAACTCATCAATATGGAAAAATAGACTGTCAATAGTGTTTTCATTATCACTGGTAATGCTTTCCACATCCTGGTCATAAGAATAAAGAGACGCTTCTAGGTCTCGCAAAACAAAGCTATCCTGTACTTCTAAAAGAAAGGGGGAAGTGATACAAAGATTCTACACTCAGACTCCTTGCTGATCCCGAAGGTGGTGTAACCTCTAAACACTGACACCTAAATGCAATATAGAAGAAAGAGAAGGGGGGTTTGGGATAGCGCTTAAACAGCTTGAGTCTTGTGAAATAAGTGAAAGTATGTGATCTTAGATTAGTCAGTGACTAAAGACTGAGGGTATCCCTGATTATGGTTCTCGATTGTGAGGCTAGCTGCCTATGTATATTAAATGGGAGTATCTGGTTTTTTTGTGGTTTTTAGTTTGTCATGTGACCAGAATTTATGCAGATAGTTCCTATATCTCAGATAGTGCCTATATCTCAAAAATGTAAAATAACCTTATATCTTACGATTTGTATATCATACATATGTGGTAAAATATATTTATAGTATTGTGTTTTTATAAAAAACCAAAGAGAGGAGTAATGTATTACAAATAAGTTTTATTCTAATACAGATGAGAGTCCTAACGTAAATTGAGAAACAATAAAATCTAACACTTGGATGCCGGCATCTGATTCTATTTCTTAAAACATCGCTAAAATTACAGTAGCATTAAAATTAAATTAAATTCCTATATATATAAAAAAATTGCTGCTATTTTCTGGCAACAATTGCAATTTCTAAGAAGCGACTTATGCTTGTATACAAATCTTATGGTTACTTTATCTAGTACACATGTATCATAAGATCTTAATTGTATCTTTCTATTGGTATCCTTTGTATATCGTTACGGATACAGATTAGCGATATATTAGCTTGATGTATATTTGTGCTCATAACATAGATGTTCCAGGTCTACGGTGGTTATCACAGTTGCAAATAGTTGTTTACAGATAAATCTGTTACAGGAAGTTTTGTAGAAAAGAGTGTCTCTTATTATAAAAAAGTGTCTCTTATTATAAAAACCTTGATTTATTGTCCATATTCTGGGTTCCTCATTAGAGTGGTGACCGGCCGGTCTTTTGTTTGTGAAGTGGTTCCTTGTATTCTCCTTTGCTGTTTTTCTCAGGGTTTAGATCCGGGTCCTTAAAGTTTTCCAGAAATGTTGTTGTAATTCTCTTCTTGTCTATTGTTACGGTACCAACAGTGTACCAAGGGTTAGTACCAGGGAACAATGTCCTGCATACAGAATCAGCACTTCACAACCTCGATCAGTTTCCCTGCAAACATGAGACCAAGCTCCACATTTCAGGTTTAAAAAAGAATATATTTATTAAAGGCTGAATGCCTAGTATTTATACAGGTTTTGACCCCAGATGGGGGGGTTGAAAGACTCTTGTACATTAGATAAAAAAGGGGAAGACGCCCTTTTATGAAACAATAGAATTACATTACTTGAATACTTTAAACATAAGACACTCTGGGCTCTTCTTATCACTTAGGCGTTTTCTCTCTGAGGGTGATCAAACAATGGAATTCTTATCACTAACTAAATTATGGCTGTAGCCAGCAACCTGTCTTTAGAAATTAGCTTCTTAAAGCTAAACACAGTTAACTCCTTCAGTCCTGACAGAAGGGTCTGTCACATAGCTCCCCCCTTGTGGAACACTCCGGCAGACCCGGCTTGACCCTTTGGCGGGTCAACCTGGGGATGACCGGACTAGGAGGTGGTAGGCATGTCAGTTTGCCGGGACAATCCATCTGCATTCCCGTTTAGCTTACCGGGCCGGTAGCTGATGGTGAAGTTATAGGGCTGGAGGGCTAAACTCCACCTCAGCAATCTACCATTGTCTCCTGAGACCCGGTTAAGCTAGACTAAGGGATTGTGGTCCGTTATGAGGGAAAATTCCTGTCCGTATAGATAAGGGTTCAACTTCTTCAGTGCCCAGACCAGGGCTAAACATTCCTTCTCTACTGCCGCATAACTCACTTCCCGAGGTAACAACTTTCTGCTTAGGTATGCGACAGGGTGCTCTCCTCCATCCTCCCCGACTTGACTCAGTACAGCCCCCAGTCCATACATGGAAGCATTGGTATGAATGAGAAAACGTTTGTTAGGGACTGGGGCAGCCAAGACAGGGGCATTCACAAGGGCCTGCTTCAGTGCCTGAAACGCGGCTTCACAAGCTGGAGACCACAGGACCTGTTTGGGGAGGTTCTTTTTAGTCAGGTCAGTCAGGGGCTTGGCGATAGTACTGTAGTCTGGGACAAAACGTCGGTAATACCCGGCCGTCCCCAGGAAGGCTAGTACTTGGGTCTTAGTGATAGGTGTGGGCCAGTTAGCCACAGCCTCTACCTTGGCTGGCTCCGGTCTCTGTCTCCCACACCCCACTCGGTGACCCAAGTACTGTACTTCAGCCATACCTAGATGGCACTTGTCTGGTTTCAAGGTCAGGCCAGCGGCCCGAATCTTGTCCAGAACCACCCCTACATGGGTAAGGTGTTCTTCCCGGGACTCACTGTAAACCGCAATGTCGTCCAGGTATGCACAAGCAAATTCCTGGAAGCCATCGAGGAGTCTATCCACCATACGCTGGAAGGTAGCCGGAGCATTCTTCATCCCAAAGGGCATGACCTTAAACTGGTACAGGCCGAATGGGGTGACGAATGCCGACTTGGGGATAGCATCCTCAGCCAGGGGAATCTGCCAATAGCCTTTACACAGGTCTATAGTTGTCAGATAGCGTCCCCTAGCAATACGGTCTAGTAATTCGTCTACCCGGGGCATTGGGTAAGCGTCAGTGGTGGTCCTCTCGTTGAGCCGCCTGTAGTCCACACAGAACCGGGTGGTTCCATCTTTCTTAGGTACCAGGACTACAGGTGAAGCCCAAGGACTATCGGAGTGCTCGATCACTCCCATCCGAGCCATCTCCTGTATCTCCTTCCGCATGCCTTCTCGGACTGCTTCGGGTATACGGTAGGGAGGCTGTCACAGGGGATTCTGTCCAGGTGTCTCTACCTTATGTACAGCTAGAGTAGTGTAGCCGGGCACTTGGGAGAATGTCGCCTGCTTCTCCCACAGGAGCTGTCTTGCCTGTACCCTCTCGGCAGGGTTTAACCGGTCCCCTAGCTGCACAAGACTAGTGAGGTCAGTCTGGAGGTCCTTCTCTAATAAGTCGGGTAGGGGTAAATTCTCAGGGGCACATACTGCAGCTACATCCTCTGGCCTCTCCTGATACTCCTTCAGCATGTTCACATGAAAGGATCGCTGGATCCTCTCATCTGCACAGCTGGCTATAATATAGGTAGTATCACACACCTGAGATAACACCTTATACGGGCCCTGCCAAGATGCTTGCATCTTGTTGGTCTTCACAGGCTTGAGCACCAAAACCTTCTGTCCAACCTGGAAGACCCGCTGCCGGGCACCCTGATCGTACCAGCCCTTCTGTCTCCCCCGGGCCACCTGGAGATTCTCTCTTACCATCAGAGACAGTTTCTCCATGCGGTCCCGGAGTTCCAGAACATATGGCACGATGGGGGTTCCCTCCTGCTCTATCTCTCCCTCCCAGTGTCCTCTAATGAGATCCAGGGGGCCGTGGACCCTTCTCCCATAGAGTAACTCAAAGGGAGAGAACCCAGTAGATTCCTGGGGCACCTCTCTGTACGCAAATAGCAGATGAGGCAGGAATCGTTCCCAGTCTCTGCAAGTGTCCGTGAAGGTCCTCAGCATCTGCTTGAGGGTGCCATTAAAGCGCTCGCAGAGACCGTTAGTCTGTGGGTGATAAGGCGAACTGAGCAACGGTTTAATGCCGCACACCTTCCACAGCTGCTGGGTGAGCACAGCGGTAAACTGGGTCCCCTGATCAGAGAGAATCTCCTTAGGGAACCCGACCCTAGTAAAAACCTTAACTAGGGCATCAGCGACTGTCTCTGCCTCTATATTCGACAGTGCTACTGCCTCTGGGTAACGAGTGGCATAGTCCACCACAGTGAGAATATACTTCTTACCTTATGGACTAGCCCTGGCCAGTGGACCAACAATGTCAACGGCTATGCGGGAAAAGGGTTCCCCAATGACAGGCATAGACATAAGCCTAGCTTTTGGGTGATCCCCCCGCTTACCCACCCGTTGACAGGTGTCACAAGTACTACAATATACCCGCACATCTCAGTTAAAATTGGGCCAGAAGAAATTCTGGGTGATCCTATGAGCGGTGCGGCGGGACCCTAGATGTCCAGCTAATGGTACATCGTGCCCAATCCGCAGAATCTCTTGCCGGTATTTCGCAGGCACCACCAGCTGCCGATTCTGTGGAGGGGCAGTACTTTTCTGGGCAGGTTTGGGGATTCTATATAGCCGATCCCCCCACCCACTCATAACGTTCCCCATCTACCCCCTCTTCTCCAGCATCTGCCCTAGCCCTGTATTTCTGAAGGGTCGGATCCTCCCGGGTTTCCCTCCCATACGTCTCTGGGGTATCCCAGCTTAAGGGGGTCTGGTCTAGGGTACAAGTCGGGGAAGAGAGTCTTACCTGGGTCTCAGCAGCAGGTGGGTCGGTCTCGGTGGCATGGGTCTGGGCACGGGTAGTCACAGGGTTAACATCAGCGGGACCCATGGGAGCATAGGCAGAAACAAGGGGGGCCAAGTCATTTCCAAGAAGAACATCAGCAGGTAAGTCCTTCTTGACCCCCACATTCACAGGTCTAGCGCCCACTCCCCAATCCAAATGTACCCTGGCAACAGGTAGGCTGAACACATCGCCCCCTGCTACCCTCACAGCCACAGTGTCTCCAGTGTACTGTTTCTCAGACACCAAGTTCTTTTGAAGCAAGGTCATGGTAGCACCAGTATCCCGTAGACCACTGACCTTCTTCTCATTCACTTTAACCAGTTGCCGGTTATTCCGGTGGGCAGCTTGCACAAGGTCTGCCTCATGTAGGATGCTCCAGCATTCTTGCGCCTCTACGTAGCGGGCCGCAGGCTGAGGATTACGTGGGATTCCGACGGCGGGTCTTCTCCAGGACTGCGCTTGGTTCGCTGCGTTTAGGGGACACTCTGGTCTTTTGTGCCCTAGTTGCTTACATCTAAAGCACCGAATAGGTTGTGAGTAGCACCGCGAATTGAACAGGGCTCTCTGAGGGTAGTTCGTGGCCGGAGGCCGTGTGGTATAGCGGTGTGCCGGGGTTTGGTAACTGGCAGCTGCTGGGGTGACTGGGGGTCTGTACTCCACTCTAGCAGGGGGCTTAGTGGTAGCAGTGTCCAGTTTGCGGGCATCCGTATACTCATCTGCCAAGCGAGCCGCTTCCTGCAGGGTGGAGGGTTTACGGTCCCGAACCCACTCTCGAACTCCTGCGGGTAACTTGTCGAAGCAATGTTCCAACAGGAATAGCTGCAGCACCTCTTCCCCAGATATGGCTTGGCACCCCGCTATCCAGTGAGCTGCTGTGCGGTGCACCTTACATGCCCACTCAAGGTAGGAATCTCCAGCTAATTTAACAGTGTCTCTGAACCGCCTCCGGTATGCCTCTGGTGTAACCGCATACCTGGAGAGCAGAGCCTCTTTTATAGTATTATAATCCCCGACTTCCTCATCTGGAATGGCCCGAAAAGCCTCACTGGCCCGGCCGGATAATTTTCCAGATAACATTGTGACCCAGTCCTCTGCGGGTACCTTGTGTAGTGCACATTGCCTCTCAAAATCCGCAAGGTACCCATCAATCTCTCCTTCTGTTTCCAGGAAGTTTTTAAAAGCTGCAAAATTTACTTTTCTCTTTTCCATCTTAGTCAGTATTGTAATAATCCCCCTCTTCCTGAGGTTACTGGCTTGTGTAGTTGCTCTTCTGGGCAATAAGGTTCATTCCGTCGCTTGCCACCAATTGTTACGGTACCAACAGTGTACCAAGGGTTAGTACCAGGGAACAATGTCCTGCATACAGAATCAGCACTTCACAACCTCGATCAGTTTCCCTGCAAACATGAGACCAAGCTCCACATTTCAGGTTTAAAAAAGAATATATTTATTAAAGGCTGAATGCCTAGTATTTATACAGGTTTTGACCCCAGATGGGGGGGTTGAAAGACTCTTTTACATTAGATAAAAAAGGGGAAGACGCCCTTTTATGAAATAATAGAATTACATTACTTGAATACTTTAAACACAAGACACTCTGGGCTCTTCTTATCACTTAGGCGTTTTCTCTCTGAGGGTGATCAAACAATGGAATTCTTATCACTAACTAAATTATGGCTGTAGCCAGCAACCTGTCTTTAGAAATTAGCTTCTTAAAGCTAAACAAAGTTAACTCCTTCAGTCCTGACAGAAGGGTCTGTCACATCTATGAAACCCTTAGCTAGGTGATTGGGGCTGGAACGACTACTGGGTCCTGGGGCAGGGATTAAACATATAGAGTCTGTCCCTGAGAAGTGGGATATGGCTCAATGTACCTGCCCTAGCCAGTTCGAACTCAAAAGAAGCCTCTCAACCTGCTGGGTTCTTGTTCTTGGATATCCGGTAACTGTCAGCAATCTCTACGCGTTTCAGCCTGGGGCCTTTATCAAGATGCTTGTGTGCTGTTCAGTCTGGATTTAAATATCATATCTCTCCTCCTGATTGGATCTTTTCGTTGGCCAATCGATAACGTCTATTTTCTGTTCCTCCTCCTGGAGGGTTGTCTCTTATCACTCTTCATTGCATCGCTGGTATAGGCTCAGCTTTACATTTAGACCTGATATTATTTCACTTATGATACTTGCAATTTATTTGTGAACACATATCTGTTTTAGTACAATATTTTTTAAAAAATAGCGCAATACCTAAGTTTTTACTCCGTTCTTTGTTTACATGATTGAGTGTTTTGATCAAAAAAAATTTTTTGTGTTTTTTTTTTGTATTCCTTTATGTTCCAAGTTTTTTCAAGTCCTTTCTTTACTTAAGTTATATTTAATTGTGATATAAATCGTGTGAAGCTGTGTTCTAACTAAAATTTCAGCTCGAGAAAGGAGGGGGGGGGAGATTGTGATTGTGCTCTATTCAAATCTATTAGATTCTGTAGATATAATTTTGGGGATCATTACTTTATCTATGTGTTTAATGTGTTCTTTTAAAGATTTTGATAATAGAATGGAATATTAGTTCACCTTATGTGTCTTATAGTTTCTTTGAGAAAAGTGTGAAAACATTGTGAAAAAAAGAATTTTGTTTAAAGATTAATTACTTTAACTATGTGTTTAATGTGTATAAATATTACTTAAAAAGCTTTTTATGTGTGTGTTATAATTTCTTTGAAAAGAGAGTATTATTATAGATTGTATGTCTATGGGAAAATGTGAATAGTTTGTGAAGAAAGGATTTTTTTTGGAATTCGTTACTTTAACTATGTGTTTAATTTGTGGGTTTAATGTTATTATTTCAAACTTTTTTTAAAAACTTTTTTATGTATATTATAGTTTCTTTGAAAATAGTGTATTAATATGAATTATATATTTATGGGACCCCTCTTACAAGTTTATTTGATTTGATCAGTAAGTTGTTTTGCTGATTTTTTGTGTCTATTTTTGTAGTCGTTATTTTATCCTAGTTTTTTATTTCGATTATGATTTTATTTGTATTTGTCAGATGCTATCATTTCTTTCTCTTCTATTAGTCTTATACTTTCTCATATGGGTATTCACAGTATTTTGGCCTCTATATATGTTGTATATCCTCATTTTCACTGTGTGTTTATATATACAGTTCAGTCTATATCTTCTATCGTCTGGGTTATACTAATGTATTTAAATCCATTTCAGAATTTAATCCAAATGGGTGTAATGTTTTGAAGTTGAATATACATTCTGCCTCTTTTTTGAGAAGGAGTGTGTTCATATTCCCACCCCTTATTCCCAAATGTAATTTTTTGATACCCCAGTACTTAAAGTCTTTTAAGTTGCTGGAATGTTTTTCTTTAAAATGTGAGTATAGTATTGTCTCTGTTGATTCGTGCTCTATCTTTAGAATATGTTCTCGTATTCTATCTTTTATAGTTCTACTTGTTTGTCCAAAATATAATAAATTACATGTACATCTTATACAGTAGATGGCATTTCTGTCAGTGCATCTTATTATTTGATTGATTTTTAAGCAGAAGTCTGAGTTTGATGATCTTATCTCCTTACTTTTTTCACTGTATTTACATGATTTACAGGATATACAGGGGAAGAAACCTTTTAGTTTATTTCCGTTCAGATCTCCATCAACAATGTTTGTTCTTACTCTGTATTCACTGGGTGATAGTATCATTTTAAGGTTTTTGGCTCGTTTAAAAATTATGTCTGGTTGGTTTCTTACCCTTTTCCCTAAGATATGGTCTTGTTTTATCAAGTGCCAGTTTCTTTTCAGAATTTTCTTTATTTCAAAGTGTTGGTTACTATATTCAGTTATAAAAGGTATAAAGAATTCATCACATTCTCTTTCTTTTTTGGTTTTCTTTGTTAATAGGGACTCCCTGTCTACTGTTGATACTTCCTGTCTTATCTTTTCTACAGTGTCTTTATTGTATCCTTTCTCTATAAATCTAGATGTTAATATGTCAGATTGGGATTGATAACTTTCAAGTGTGGAGCAGTTCTTCCTTACTCGTAGATATTGTCCTTTTGGGATATTAGATTTCCATTGTTTGAGATGACAGCTTTCTGCGTGTATGTAATTGTTTGCGTCTATCGTTTTAAAGTAGTTTTTGGTACTTATTTGTAGGTTGTTAATTTCAATTTCTATATCCAAAAAGTGTATTTTCCGTCTACTGTATTCATGCGTGAATGTAATACCAAGACTATTGGTGTTAAGATCTATGATGAAGGTGTCCAGTAATTCTATGTCTCCTTGCCAGATGATAAATATATCATCTATATATCTGCAATAGAGCACAAGGTTCGCCCCCCATGGGCCATTATGTATGTGTTCGTCTTCAAAGTGGCCCATGAATAAATTGGCATAACTGGGGGCGAACCTTGTGCCCATTGCAGTACCTTTGATCTGTAGGTATACCTCATTGTTAAAGTAGAAACTGTTGTTTTGTAGAATGAAGTCTATACATTCCATAATGAATCTATTCTGATGTTCAGGTAATTCCTCATCTTTGTCTAGTATTTTCTTCACAGCTTTCTGTCCTAGTTCATGTGATATATTAGTGTATAAGGAATTAACGTCACATGTCACTAATGTGTAGTTTTCCTTCCATGTTATTTCTTTAATTTTATTAATGAAATGTGTTGAGTCTCTGAGGTACGCCGGTAATTCGATAACATACTTCTGTAGATAGAAGTCCACGTATTGTGATAAGTTTGATGTTAGACTGTTTATCCCAGAGATAATGGGATGGCCTGGTGGTTTCTCTAAATTTTTATGCACTTTTGGCAGAAAGTAGAATGTGGGGGTTTTGGGATATGTTATGGAGATGAATTCTGATTCTGAGTCGTTTATTATCCCTTTATCTTTCGCTTTTTTGAGTATATTACTAAGTTTATCTTTTTGTGTTTTAATGGGATTACATTTCAGTTTCTCATATGTAGATTTGTCCTGCAGTATTCTATTTGATTCCTCTACATAATATGTCCTGTCCATAATGACCAGACCCCCACCCTTGTCGGCCGGTTTAATAATGATTTCTTTGTTGTTCTGAAGTTCTTTTAGTGTTTGGATTTCTTTCATGTAATTAGCAAGAGTCCATGAGCTAGTGACGTATGGGATATACATTCCTACCAGGAGGGGCAAAGTTTCCCAAACCTCAAAATGCCTATAAATACACCCCTCACCACACCCACAATTCAGTTTTTACAAACTTTGCCTCCGATGGAGGTGGTGAAGTAAGTTTGTGCTAGATTCTACGTTGATATGCGCTCCGCAGCAAGTTGGAGCCCGGTTTTCCTCTCAGCGTGCAGTGAATGTCAGAGGGATGTGAGGAGAGTATTGCCTATTTGAATGCAGTGATCTCCTTCTAAGGGGTCTATTTCATAGGTTCTCTGTTATCGGTCGTAGAGATTCATCTCTTACCTCCCTTTTCAGATCGACGATATACTCTTATATATACCATTACCTCTGCTGATTCTCGTTTCAGTACTGGTTTGGCTATCTGCTATATGTAGATGAGTGTCCTGGGGTAAGTAAGTCTTATTTTCTGTGACACTCCTAGCTATGGTTGGGCACTTTGTTTATAAAGTTCTAAATATATGTATTCAAACATTTATTTGCCTTGACTCAGAATGTTCAACTTTCCTTATTTTTCAGACAGTCAGTTTCATATTTGGGATAATGCATTTTAATTTAACATTTTTTACCTTAAAATTTGACTTTTTCCCTGTGGGCTGTTAGGCTCGCGGGGGCTGAAAATGCTTCATTTTATTGCGTCATTCTTGGCGCGGACTTTTTTGGCGCAAAAATTCTATTTCCGTTTCCGGCGTCATACGTGTCGCCGGAAGTTGCGTCATTCTTTTACGTTATTTTGTTCAGATTTTTCTTAATAGGTTTAGTTTGGTCTAGGGCCTCTAGTTCTTTTTTAATGTTCTGTTCAAACAGTTTTATATGCTCACTTTTTTCCTGAGTTGGATAGAATGCAGTTTTTGCTCTTAGATTTGTGTGTATGTATTGGTTATTCTCATTTTTTTTCCTATCCTGTATTGTTTTTTTTAGGAAGTATCTTTTTAGCGTAAGTTTGCGGATATATTGGTTTATGTTAATGAGGGTCTCAAACTTATTAAGTTTACATGAGGGGGCAAAAGATAGGCCCTTATTTAGAACTCTTTCTTGATCTCTATTTAGGGGGATTTTACTTATATTAAATATACCGATTTTCTCTTTCTCTATATTTTGGATTATCTCCTCACTGTTTTGTTTTGGGGTTCCTCTCCCTCTTCTACCTCTAACCTTCTTTTCCCCTGTTGTATTCTTTGGGGTTTTGCTTCCTCTAATAGGTTTCTTGATGTCCCCGCTCTGGCGGGGGTTTCTTCTAAAAAATGTACATTGGAAGAGGCTGTGTTTGATTTTGTGTTATCAGATTTATTTACATAATCTGTCCTTGGGCTATGTTCTTGTCTTAGTGGCATGAATCTGTTTTGTATTGGTACTCTCCAGTTTTCTTGTCTATTAAATGAATCATCCCTATCGATGGGTCTAAAGTCTCTATTTCTATTACTCTGAAAATGTTCGTTATAATATCTATCGTGATAATTGTCTCTGGAATCTTGATGGTAATGTTCCCTCCCTTTATATTGGTAATTTTGGTATGGTTCTCTATATTGATAATTTTGGTATTGGTCTCTGCTCCTGTTCCAGTTTGGATATGTTCTATTACTATTAGGGTTCCTATAAGGTTTTTCCCAGTATCTACCTTGATTACTAGTTACTTGGTCATCATCATTTCTAGGATATGTTTTAGGTTGTTCTTTGTTGAACCAGGTGTTGTTTCTGTGTGGTTTGTCTGGTGTGTACTGTTCATCTCTCCAATTTCTATTTGTATAGTTGTTTCTCCATCCCCTCCCATCATGTTGTTGTATTGTGTTATATGTCCTATGTGAGTTTTTAGGTATATTTTTCTTATTATTGCTAATAGTTTTCTTTTTACTGAATATGTGTATGGGTTCTTTCCTTGTATTTTCTATTTTTGTATCACCATTGGTGTCTGTGTCACAAATGTTCTCTTGTTCTTCCCAAACTGGGTTATTTGTTTGTGTGGTATCCTCATCATCTTTTTTGTAGTCTGTTGAATCTCTATTAAATTTGGAATTTTTTTGTGTTACTATATTTTCCTTTAATTCTGATATTCTTTTTATAATATCATTTTGTATATTTTTGTCGTCTTCCTTTGTTTCTATATTACATAGTTTGTCTTTGATTATTTCGATCTCTTCTTTAGTTACATCTAACTGTAGTTTCCTTGCTTTAACTATAATATTCATTAGATTAATTGAGGCTGTCTCTAGCACTTCAAACCATTCTTTGGATAGTGTGTCAGGTAGTGTAAATGTGCAGTCTTTTTTAAGTCTGAGACCTCTCGGTACCATTTTTAAATTTATGTAGTTCTGTATATATTTTATTTCTAGTGTATGTTTTATTTCTTTAGACATTCTATTTTCTAGGTCTCAGTATATATTTTCTATATTTGTAGTCTCCAATGTATTGTGTATTCCATTATTTGTGCTTGTGTCTATATTTTGGAGTAGGAGAAGTGGACCGAGCGCTACACCCAGAGCCTTAAGCTTACTAACTATATAGCCTCCTAGTAGGCTAACAATACGAAAGTTAAAATGGGGAGAGAGTAAGCGCTAAAAAGCTTAAAAGGCTAGTAAAAGGTACATTTTAATACATATAAAAATTTACAAATGGCAATCAGACGCATGGATCCATGTCTGACTTAACAAAAAATATATATATATATATAATAAACAAATCTAAAAATATCTAAAAATATCCAATGGAGTATAGCATGTGACGCTGACTTAGTGAGCCAGTGATGAGGAGTTAGGACATGTACATTCAATAATATAAACAACCTAAGTGAGTGATTGAGTGCACACAATAGCTTTCAACAAAGAAAAATAGCATTCACAAAAAATAGTGTTCACAAAAATTGGCGTACATAAAAAAATTTCAAATGTTCAACCGGTTATATGTAAGTGAATCCAGTAGTGTTTCCTCCAAAGTGACGTGTAGAAATATAACGTGAAGTCAATAATAGTAGAATGTAAACGTTGAGTGGGTCAAATTATTGTGGTTCAGCTGCTAAATTAAAAAATTGTAAATCCGTGAGGTGTATAAAAATAAAAATAAAAATAACTTGTGAAAAAATCCACGTGGAAAACTTGAATTCAAATGATAAACAAAGGTCAAAAATCAAAAGACAAAAATCAAAAGACAAAAATATCAAAAGACAAAAATAGAAAATCAGTGATAATATTAAAAAGCACTAAAGATCTAGTGAAAACAAATCCTTAATTCAGATGTTAAAAATCCTTGGTAAGATCCATAACAGACAAATATCGATAAAATACCTAAAAGGGAACAAAAGAGAAACAAATAGTGCAACACTGTATATGATATATAATATAGGTAATTAAAACCAAGCTCACCAGTATGCCAACGCGTTTCGGCCTAGACTAGGCCTTTCTCAAGACTTGAGAAAGGCCTAGTCTAGGCCGAAACGCGTTGGCATACTGGTGAGCTTGGTTTTAATTACCTATATTATATATCATATACAGTGTTGCACTATTTGTTTCTCTTTTGTTCCCTTTTAGGTATTTTATCGATGTATTTGTTTGTTATGGATCTTACCAAGGATTTTTAACATCTGAATTAAGGATTTGTTTTCACTAGATCTTTAGTGCTTTTTAATATTATCACTGATTTTCTATTTTTGTCTTTTGATATTTTTGTCTTTTGATTTTTGTCTTTTGATTTTTGACCTTTGTTTATCATTTGAATTCAAGTTTTCCACGTGGATTTTTTCACAAGTTATTTTTATTTTTATTTTTATACACCTCACGGATTTACAATTTTTTAATTTAGCAGCTGAACCACAATAATTTGACCCACTCAACGTTTACATTCTACTATTATTGACTTCACGTTATATTTCTACACGTCACTTTGGAGGAAACACTACTGGATTCACTTACATATAACCGGTTGAACATTTGAAAATTTTTTATGTACGCCAATTTTTGTGAACACTATTTTTTGTGAATGCTATTTTTCTTTGTTGAAAGCTATTGTGTGCACTCAATCACTCACTTAGGTTGTTTATATTATTGAATGTACATGTCCTAACTCCTCATCACTGGCTCACTAAGTCAGCGTCACATGCTATACTCCATTGGATATTTTTAGATATTTTTAGATTTGTTTATTATATATATATATTTTTTGTTAAGTCAGACATGGATCCATGCGTCTGATTGCCATTTGTAAATTTTTATATGTATTAAAATGTACCTTTTACTAGCCTTTTAAGCTTTTTAGCGCTTACTCTCTCCCCATTTTAACTTCTATATTTTGGAGTAATAGGTCTCTGTGGCTGAAAATATCCATGATATATATAGGGAATTTTTTATACTTTTTCTATATATACAATAGACAAAGTGTTTGAATCAAATTTGATAGGTTGCGAGTGGATCTTTGTATGCGAGGTTGTTTCAATACTAGAAGAAAGGGGGAAGTGATACAAAGATTCTACACTCAGACTCCTTGCTGATCCCGAAGGTGGTGTAACCTCTAAACACTAACACCTAAATGCAATATAGAAGAAAGAGAAGGGGGGTTTGGGATAGCGCTTAAACAGCTTGAGTCTTGTGAAATAAGTGAAAGTATGTGATCTTAGATTAGTCAGTGACTAAAGAAATGAGGGTATCCCTGATTTTGGTTCTCGATTGTGAGGCTAGCTGCCTAGGTATATTAAATGGGAGTATCTGTTTTTTTTGTGGTTTTTAGTTTGTCATGTGACCAGAATTTATGCAGATAGTTCCTATATCTCAAAAATGTAAAATAACCTTATATCTTACGATGGGATAAACAGTCTAACATCAAACTTATCACAATACGTGGACTTCTATCTACAGAAGTATGTTATCGAATTACCGGCGTACCTCAGAGACTCAACACATTTCATTAATAAAATTAAAGAAATAACATGGAAGGAAAACTACACATTAGTGACAAGTGACGTTAATTCCTTATACACTAATATATCACATGAACTAGGACAGAAAGCTGTGAAGAAAATACTAGACAAAGATGAGGAATTACCTGAACATCAGAATAGATTCATTATGGAATGTATAGACTTCATTCTACAAAACAACAGTTTCTACTTTAACAATGAGGTATACCTACAGATCAAAGGTACTGCAATGGGCACAAGGTTCGCCCCCAGTTATGCCAATTTATTCATGGGCCACTTTGAAGACGAACACATACATAATGGCCCATGGGGGGCGAACCTTGTGCTCTATTGCAGATATATAGATGATATATTTATCATCTGGCAAGGAGACATAGAATTACTGGACACCTTCATCATAGATCTTAACACCAATAGTCTTGGTATTACATTCACGCATGAATACAGTAGACGGAAAATACACTTTTTGGATATAGAAATTGAAATTAACAACCTACAAATAAGTACCAAAAACTACTTTAAAACGATAGACGCAAACAATTACATACATGCAGAAAGCTGTCATCTCAAACAATGGAAATCTAATATCCCAAAAGGACAATATCTACGAGTAAGGAAGAACTGCTCCACACTTGAAAGTTATCAATCCCAATCTGACATATTAACATCTAGATTTATAGAGAAAGGATACAATAAAGACACTGTATAAAAGATAAGACAGGAAGTATCAACAGTAGACAGGGAGTCCCTATTAACAAAGAAAACCAAAAAAGAAAGAGAATGTGATGAATTCTTTATACCTTTTATAACTGAATATAGTAACCAACACTTTGAAATAAAGAAAATTCTGAAAAGAAACTGGCACTTGATAAAACAAGACCATATCTTAGGGAAAAGGGTAAGAAACCAATCAGACATAATTTTTAAACGAGCCAAAAACCTTAAAATGATACTATCACCCAGTGAATACAGAGTAAGAACAAACATTGTTGATGGAGATCTGAACGGAAATAAACTAAAAGGTTTCTTCCCCTGTATATCCTGTAAATCATGTAAATACAGTGAAAAAAGTAAGGAGATAAGATCATCAAACTCAGACTTCTGCTTAAAAATCAATCAATTAATAAGATGCACTGACAGAAATGCCATCTACTGTATAAGATGTACATGTAATTTATTATATTTTGGACAAACAAGTAGAACTATAAAAGATAGAATACGAGAACATATTCTAAAGATAGAGCACGAATCAACAGAGACAATACTATACTCACATTTTAAAGAAAAACATTCCAGCAACTTAAAAGACTTTAAGTACTAGGGTATCAAAAAATTACATTTGGGAATAAGGGGTGGGAATATGAACACACTCCTTCTCAAAAAAGAGGCAGAATGTATATTCAACTTCAAAACATTACACCCATTTGGATTAAATTCTGAAATGGATTTAAATACATTAGTATAACCCAGACGATAGAAGATATAGACTGAACTGTATATATAAACACACAGTGAAAATGAGGATATACAACATATATAGAGGCCAAAATACTGTGAATACCCATATGAGAAAGTATAAGACTAATAGAAGAGAAAGAAATGATAGCATCTGACAAATACAAATAAAATCATAATCGAAATAAAAAACTAGGATAAAATAACGACTACAAAAATAGACACAAAAAATCAGCAAAACAACTTACTGATCAAATCAAATAAACTTGTAAGAGGGGTCCCATAAATATATAATTCATATTAATACACTATTTTCAAAGAAACTATAATATACATAAAAAAGTTTTTGAAATAATATCTATAAACCCACAAATTAAACACATAGTTAAAGTAACGAATTTCAAAAAAGTCCTTTTTTTTCACAAACTATTCACATTCTCCCATAGATATACAATCTATAACAATACTCCCTTTTCAAAGAAATTATAGCACACACATAAAAAGCTTTTTAAGTAATATTTATACACATTAAACACATAGTTAAAGTAATTAATCTTTAAACAAAATTCTTTTTTTCACAATGTTTTCACACTTTTCTCAAAGAAACTATAAGACACATAAGGTGAACTAATATTCCATTCTATTATCAAAATCTTTAAAAGAACACATTAAACACATAGATAAAGTAATGATCCCCAAAATTATATCTACAGAATCTAATAGATTTGAATAGAGCACAATCACAATCTCCCCCCCCCCCTCCTTTCTCGAGCTGAAATTTTAGTTAGAACACAGCTTCACACGATTTATATCACAATTAAATATAACTTAAGTAAAGAAAGGACTTGAAAAAACTTGGAACATAAAGAAATACAAAAAAAAAAACACACAAAAAATGTTTTGATCAAAACACTCAATCATGTAAACAAAGAACGGAGTAAAAACTTAGGTATTGCGCTATTTTTTTAAAAATATTGTACTAAAACAGATATGTGTTCACAAATAAATTGCAAGTATCATAAGTGAAATAATATCAGGTCTAAATGTAAAGCTGAGCCTATACCAGCGATGCAATGAAGAGTGATAAGAGACAACCCTCCAGGAGGAGGAACAGAAAATAGACGTCATCGATTGGCCAAGGAAAAGATCCAATCAGGAGGAGAGATATGATATTTAAATCCAGACTGAACAGCACACAAGCATCTTGATAAAGGCCCCAGGCTGAAACGCGTAGAGATTGCTGACAGTTACCGGATATCCAAGAACGAGAACCCAGCAGGTTGAGAGGCTTCTTTTGAGTTCGAACTGGCTAGGGCAGGTACATTGAGCCATATCCCACTTCTCAGGGACAGACTCTATATGTTTAATCCCTGCCCCAGGACCCAGTAGTCGTTCCAGCCCCAATCACCTAGCTAAGGGTTACATAGACAAGAAGAGAATAACAACAACATTTCTGGAAAACTTTAAGGACCCGGATCTAAACCCTGATAAAAACAGCAATGGAGAATACAAGGAACCACTTCACAAACAAAAGACCGGCCGGTCACCACTCTAATGAGGAACCCAGAATATGGACAATAAATCAAGGTTTTTATAATAAGAGACACTTTTTTATAATAAGAGACACTCTTTTCTACAAAACTTCCTGTAACAGATTAATCTGTAAACAACGTTTTGCAAATGTGATAATCACCGTAGACCTGGAACATCTATGTTATGAGCACAAATACACATTAAGCTAATATATCGCTAATCTGTATCCGTAACGATATACAAAGGATACCAATAGAAAGATACAATTAAGATCTTATGATACATGTGTACTAGATAAAGTAACCATAAGATCTGTATTACAAGCATAAGTCGCTTCTTAGAAATTGCAATTGTTGCCAGAAAATAGCAGCAATTTTTTATATATAGAGGAATTTAATTTAATTTTAATGCTACTGTAATTTTAGCAATGTTTTAAGAAATAGAATCAGATGCCGGCATCCAAGTGTTAGATTTTATTGTTTCTCAATTTACGTTAGGACTCTCATCTGTATTAGAATAAAACTTATTTGTAATACATTACTCCTCTCTTTGTTTTTTTATAAAAACACAATACTATAAATATATTTTACCACATATGTATGATATACAAATCGTAAGATATAAGGTTATTTTACATTTTTGAGATATAGGCACTATCTGAGATATAGGAACTATCTGCATAAATTCTGGTCACATGACAAACTAAAAACCACAAAAAAACCAGATACTCCCATTTAATATACATAGGCAGCTAGCCTCACAATCGAGAACCATAATCAGGGATACCCTCAGTCTTTAGTCACTGACTAATCTAAGATCACATACTTTCATTCACTTCACAAGACTCAAGCTGTTTAAGCGCTATCCCAAACCCCCCTTCTCTTTCTTCTATCCTGTACTTCTGTCATAGTCTGCAGCCCACAAGAGACAAAAATTTGAAAGCACTGTACCTTAAAGAATAATATAGATGGCGAGTATAACAAACTCACTTCAAAGTCCCGGTTATGCAAGATTCCCAATACAGTATAGATCAAATAACGGAATGTATCTTCAGCACCGCACAATAACCAACACTGGGATCGCCCTATAAATATGAGCCCTGGCCTCTGGAATGGCCTGTATACTGCCTGTTGAGCTACCGCAAATGGACACAATGCATATAGAAAACAAACAAAGCAAGCGGTGCTTACCCCCAGGCAGTGTAATGGGCGGCTTTCTTCAGCGATCCTGTCCAGCGCGTCTTCAGCGTGTGCACTGTTCACATTCCTACGGATGCCGATAGGAGCCAGATCCAGGCGTCTCGGTCCAATGACGTCAGCAAACTTCAAACTTACAGAGAGGAGACCGGCTAACCATCTGCCAATAATTCCAAAGATGAATAGTAGGTAAGATGCAAAAAACAGGTTTATTTCACAGGTACAGACAGTGCTTAAAATCAAAAAAGGGCATGCAGAAAAAGGCACCAGACGGACAAAGTCCGAAGCTTACAGTACAGTAACAACAAACATACGCGTTTCGTGAGGGACTGCCTCACTTGTTCACTGCTTAAACTGAGTACTGATCTGTAAACCTATATAGAGAGGTATCTATGTTAATCGAACAGGTGACAGCCCAATCCTATTGGCTGATTGCAACAGCCAATAGGATGACAGCTCAATCCTATTGGCTGATTTCAACAGCCAATAGGATGAAAACTCAATCCTATTGGCTGATTGCAACAGCCAATAGAATTTTTTCAGCTTTAATTCCTATTGGCTGATAGAAATCTTTCAGCCAATAGGAATGCAAGGGACGCCATTTTGATGACGTCACATAAAATTGAACCTTCAGTTTACGGCGGCGACCGCATGAAGAGGATGCTCCGTGCCAGATGTCTTGAAGATGGACCCGCTCCGTGCCAGATGGATGAAGATAGAAGATGCCGCTTGGATGAAGACTTCTTGCCCCTTGGATGAGGACTTCCCCAGCTGGATGAGGATGGATGTCCGGACTTCAATAAGTGGATCGTCGGGGTTAGTGTTAGGTTTTTTTAAGGGTTTTTTGGGTGGGTTTTCTTATTAGGTTAGGGTTTGGGCTTATCATTAAAGAGCTGATTGCCCTCTTCAGGGCATAGCAATAGAGCTGAATGCCCTTTTAAAGGCAATGCCCATACAAATGCCCTTTTCAGGTCAATGGATAGCTTAGGTTTATTTAGGTAGGTTTTTATTTGGGGGGGTTGCTTGGTTGGGTGGTGGGTTTTACTGTTGGGGGTTGTTTGTATTTTTTTTTACAGGTAAAAGAGCTGATATCTTTGGGGCAATGTCCCACAAAGGCCCTTTTAAGGGCTATTGGCAGTTTAGTGTAGACTAGGGTTTTTTTTATTTTTTTTTGGGGGGGGGGGCTTTTTATTTAGATAGGGCTATAAGATTAGGAGTAATTCGTTTTTATTTTTGATAATTTCATTTTTTATTTTTTGTAATTTAGTGTTTTTTTGTGTGTAATTTAGTAAATTGTATTTTAGTAATTTCATTTATTTTATTGTAATGTTAGGTTTTAGTGTAAGGCAGGTTAGGTTTTATTTCACAGGTAAGTTTGTATTTATTTTAACTAGGTAGCTAGTAAATAGTTAATAACTATTTACTAACTAGTCTACCTAGTTAAACTAAATACAAACTTACCTGTGAAATAAAAATAAAACCTAAGATAGCTACAATATAACTACTACTTATATTGTAGTTAGCTTAGGTTTTATTTTACAGGTAAGTTTGTATTTAGTTTTAAATAGGAATTATTTAGTTAATAATTGTAAGTTTAATTTAGCCATATTTAAATTATGTTAAGGTTAGGGGGTGTTAGGGTTAGTGTTAGGAATTCCTTGTATCCACCCACCTATGACAGAACCACCTACCTGTTTCCTTTAAATTCCAACCACACCCTGTTCCTAGTGCTTAGTTTTTTTGTCTCTTATCTCAGGAAAGTCACTGTGAAGCTAAGCTCCTGCTAAGTAAGCAAATCTATCTACTTCCACTTTCAAGTGGTTTTCTCTGAAAGATTCATCTCAGGATTATTCACTCATCTACTCTTCAACTTTAAAACCTCTTTTATAAAATAAGGCATTTCATCACAATTCCCTGAAACCCATCACCGCTACAGTTTGTACAACAGGATCAAGTTCTGAACCAGGAACACTCCTAAATTGATACCAGCATTTCTCTACTGATCCTCTAACTACTAAAGGCGTTAAGAAGAAGTGTTCACATTTACCGGAGATACAGACTTTCTTTTCAACCCGGTTTCAGCCTAACATCGGTAGCGTCTGACGTCAGCTGTCAGTCAAGCTACAGCAAGGTAGCGCCTCCCAGCCGAACCGCTCTCAGACGCTGACAGCTTTCCACAGCACACAGATAGATACAGCGCAGACGCTGCTAGGAAATCTCAGTCTGATTTAACACTTTGTGTCCCGCAACTTAGATCAGGGTAAGCTAGTGTTCAAACTCTTACTGCACTAAATATATCTTATATTAAACAATATCCATTCGCCTCTTACTCTGCAGTATTTCCAATAAGTATCCATTTCAACATTTGTAACAAGTGAAGTTTCTCTAAACTCTGATCAGTTACAAAATATTGTGTCATTCTGTTTACCATCACAAGCCTCAGCTTGTTACTATTTCAGGATTGCACAATACGAATTCAAAGAGAAATTCCACTCTCTACATAAAGCTACTAATTCTAAGTATTAGTTGCCAAACTGATAGTGGTACACACATTATTCCAGGTCTGCAGCTGAGATTACTTTATTCAGCCTTAAAGAGGAAATACTCCTCACAGAAAAACTAAGCCATGACAACTGATCCAGCAGACCTTCCACAATTTGTGTACACTCTATCACAACGTGTTGATCAGATGGGAATAGCCCTAAGAGAGTTAGAAATTGAAAACCAGTCTCTGAGAAGAATTATTAGAGACTCTATGACACAAAAACCAGATCCCATTCCTGAGCCTACTGTTTCCCTACCGGAACCATTCTCTGGAAACAGAAAACTGTACCGCCAGTTCAAGACTGCATGTGTCCTGTTATTCAGTCTCAAACCAAAGACTTATTGCACCGAAAGAATAAAGAATTTCTTTCCTCAGGGGTGAACCCCGCGTATGGGCAGATGCCTCTTTTGAGACCAACCAGCCAATACTGGGTTCGCTAGAGGATTTCTTCCTCCAAATGGATGAACTCTATCTGGATTCAGACGCACAACTATCAGCTGAGACTTCTATGCGAAACTTGAAGCAAGGAAAACGTCAAGTTGAAGACTATATTAGCGAGTTTAAATAATACGCCAGAGATTCTCAATGGAATCCGATTGCATTAAGAAATCAGTTTCGCCTAGGATTGGCTGATAACATCAAAGACGAACTCGCCCGCACCGATTTACCAAAGACACTGGAACTCCTAATGACCCTGGTAATCCAAATAGACCGACGGTTAAGGGAGAGGAGATCAGAAAGAGGACATGCGGATACATTCCCCAGAACAACACCTTCCGTGTCACTTTCCTCAGCTCAAAAATCTACACCTGAACCTATGGAGGTTGGATTAGCAAGGGCACCATTAACTCTTCAAGAGAGAACTCGCAGAAGACTTAACATGCTGTGCATGTACTGCGCTAACCCTTCCCACTCTGTGACTGATTGTCCTCTTCTTCAAAAGACAAAGAAAAGTAAGTCTTACTTCTTTTCTACATCTCCATCCATAGCTGTTTCTCACTCATATTGTAAATTATCTGTATCTTTGCAGTGGGACCACAGAAGCCTACAGTCTGAAGCCATCATAGACACAGGAGCATATGGGAACTTCATTGATGCTTCTACTGTGAAACTTAATAAAATCCCTTGTGTGTTGAAGCAAATACCTGTAGCCATTCGTGTCATTGATGGGTCCTCTATTGCTAGTGGACCTATTACACATCAAACCATTCCACTATGTTTACGTACAACTACAGGTCATACTGAATTAATTGAGTTTGATGTTATTCCTTCTCCACTCTTCCCTATTGTTCTAGGCATTTCTTGGTGTAGAATACATCAACCAAGTATCGATTGGAAAACTTTACAGATTACTTTTGAATCCGAGTTGTGCAAACATACATGTTACAGTACTACTACATTACTTTCGACTCCATCTCCAGAAATACAGGTCCCACAGGTGTATTCAGACTTCGCTGATGTTTTCAGTAAGGTAGAGGCGGAGACGTTACCCCCTCATCGTGTTTACGATTGTCCGATTGATATCAAACCGGGTTCTTCGATACCTTATGGAAGGTTATATCCATTATCAACTCCAGAATTGGAACATCTGAAGACATACTTAGAAGATAATCTTCGTAAAGGCTTCATCCGTCCCTCAACCTCATCGGCTGGGGCAGGCATGTTTTTCGTCAAGAATAAAGATGGATCATTACGTCCCATTATCGACTACCGAGAACTTAACCTACGTACAATTAAAAATCGATACCCATTACCATTGATCCCAGAGCTGATAGAGCGTCTCCAAGAAGCCACCATTTATACAAAACTTGACTTACGTGGTGCTTATAATCTTGTAAGGATTCGCGAAGGCGATGAATGGCTGACTGCTTTCAGGACCAGATATGGACTCTTCGAATACTTGGTCATGCCATTTGGGCACTGCAACGCCCCTGGAACATTCCAACATTTTATAAATGATGTGTTTCGAGATCTTCTGGATGTCTGCATCGTCATATACTTGGACGACATCCTCATTTATTCCAACACTTATGAAGAGCATGTAAAACACGTTCGCAGTGTTTTATCTAGATTGCGTACACATAGCCTGTACGTAAAGCTAGAAAAATGTCAGTTCCACACTAATACGATCTCATTCCTGGGTTATAACATCTCACCTGACGGTATCAGCATGCAGGACGATAAAGTACAGACTATTAAAGACTGGGAACCACCTAGAAATGAAAAAAGATCTCCAAAAATTCCTGGGTTTCACCAATTATTATCGAAAATTTGTAAAAGGATTTTCTAAACTGGCAAAACCCTTAACCCAACTTACTAGTTCTAGGACCAAATTTCACTGGACAACTGAAGCAGCCTCAGCCTTTGATTTCCTAAAAAGGAGCATTACCTCTGCACCGATTCTCAGATTTCCAGACCCTAAACTGCAGTATATTTTGGAGACAGATTCCTCAGAGTACGCCATAGGTGCCATCCTTTCACAAAGAACATCGGCCACTGAACCACTTCATCCAGTAGCTTTCTTCTCTAAAGTTCTAAGTCCTTCTGAAGTTAATTACCCCATAGGTGAGAAGGAACTTCTTGCAATTAAAAAGGCATTAGAAAATTGGAGACATCTTCTGGAAGGAACGAGACAACCAGTCATTATATACACCGACCATAAGAATCTTGAATTCCTTCACTCAAGTAAGACGCTTTCATCCAGACAAGTCCGATGGTCACTATTTTTCCCAAGATTCAATTTCCACATAGTCTACAGACCATCCTCTAAGAATGGAAAAGCCGATGCCCTTTCAAGAAAAGATCCTCCTTCTGTGTACCAACCAGAGATCACTTCTATAATTCCAGCGAATAAATTTATTGGTTTAACACCTTATTTACTGAAAGCTTTCAAGGAGTCTTACAAGACTGACCAGGAGCAATGCAGTATTGATCTCGAACCAGACAGGGAAGGATTACTCTACCATAACAAAAGGCTATATGTGCCCCATACTCTTAGGTCTTTTTTACTACAACTTCACCATGAGTCCCCTCTCGCAGGACATCCTGGCCAAAGAAGAACATTGGAAAATCTGCAGAGAACTTACTGGTGGCCATCAATGGCAAAAAGTATCAAGGATTACATACAAGGATGTGCGATATGCGCAACATCAAAGGCTACAAAACACCCTCCTTATGGACATCTCATGTCATTACCCATTCCATCACAACCTTGGCATCACATTTCCCTCGATTTCATTGTCGAACTTCCAGTGTCATCTGGCATGAATACCATTCTGGTCGTTGTAGACCTACTAACTAAGATGGCACACTTTGTTCCATTTCATAAGCTACCATCCGCTTCTGAGACCGCACGTCTCTTCCTTGACAACATAGTCAGATTACATGGCTTCCCAAGGATTCTTACTTCTGACCGTGGGACTCAGTTCACCTCTAGGTTCTGGAAGTCTCTCACTACTCAGCTTCAAATGGATCACCGTCTTACCACATCATTTCATCCACAAACCAACGGGCAAGTAGAACGGGTGAATCAATGGTTGGAGCAGTACCTCCGTTGTTTTTGCTCTTACCAACAGGACCAATGGCTCACATATTTATCTCTGGCAGAGTTCGCCTTTAATAATTCACAAAATGCTTCCACTAAGATGTCGCCTTTCCAGGCTAATTATGGGTTTCATCCCAATTCCTACCCAACAACTGGTATACCAAATGTAATCACATCTGACTGTCCAAATGCCAATGATTTCGCAACAACACACAGAGACGTGTTCAAAACATTACAGGATAATATTAAAAGATCCCAGGAAAAACAACAACATTATTACAATCTTCGTAGAAGACCAGCTTCAACATACTTGGTAGGCGATTTAGTATGGCTCTCGACCAGAAATCTTAAACTCAAGATACCCAGTAAAAAGTTAGGCGGATTATACATTGGACCATTCCCCATAATTAGGATCGTAAACCCTAACGCTGTAACTCTACAGTTGCCTGACTCCATGAAAATACATCCGACATTTCATGTGTCCTTACTTAAACCGTATACATCCACCAGAACTCAGGGGTCAATCCTGCCTCCGTCAGTATCCAGCCCACAATCGGAGGAATATGAGGTTGAATCCATTGTAGATTCCAGATTCTGTAACAATCAACTGCAATACCTTGTGAGGTGGGTTGGCTATTCATCAGATGATAACTCCTGGGAGCCTTCACATAATGTTCATGCTCCGAAGATGGTGTCCCTATTCCACCGCCGACATCCGGATCGTCCAGGTCCTTAACACCGGCTGTCTCTCCTGGGAGGGGGAGATGTTAGGAATTCCTTGTATCCACCCACCTATGACAGAACCACCTACCTGTTTCCTTTAAATTCCAACCACACCCTGTTCCTAGTGCTTAGTTTTTTTGTCTCTTATCTCAGGAAAGTCACTGTGAAGCTAAGCTCCTGCTAAGTAAGCAAATCTATCTACTTCCACTTTCAAGTGGTTTTCTCTGAAAGATTCATCTCAGGATTATTCACTCATCTACTCTTCAACTTTAAAACCTCTTTTATACAATAAGGCATTTCATCACAATTCCCTGAAACCCATCACCGCTACAGTTTGTACAACAGGATCAAGTTCTGAACCAGGAACACTCCTAAATTGATACCAGCATTTCTCTACTGATCCTCTAACTACTAAAGGCGTTAAGAAGAAGTTTTCACATTTACCGGAGATACAGACTTTCTTTTCAACCCGGTTTCAGCCTAACATCGGTAGCGTCTGACGTCAGCTGTCAGTCAAGCTACAGCAAGGTAGCACCTCCCAGCCGAACCGCTCTCAGACGCTGACAGCTTTCCACAGCACACAGATAGATACAGCGCACACGCTGCTAGGAAATCTCAGTCTGATTTAACACTTTGTGTCCCGCAACTTAGATCAGGGTAAGCTAGTGTTCAAACTCTTACTGCACTAAATATATCTTATATTAAACAATATCCATTCGCCTCTTACTCTGCAGTATTTCCAATAAGTATCCATTTCAACATTTGTAACAACTCTGATCAGTTACAAAATCTTGTGTCATTCTGTTTACCATCACAAGCCTCAACTTGTTACTATTTCAGGATTGCACAATACGAATTCAAAGAGAAATTCCACTCTCTACATAAAGCTACTAATTATAAGTATTAGTTTCCAAACTGAAAGTGGTACACACATTATTCCAGGTCTGCAGCTGAGATTACTTTATTCAGCCTTAAAGAGGAAATACTCCTCACAGTTAGACTTAGGGTTAGGGTTACGTTAGGGTTAGGTTTAGTGGTTAATATATTTATGAAGTATTAGTGATGTGGGAGGCCAGAGGTTTAGGGTTTAATAAATTTAGTATAGTGGCGGCGACATTGGGGGGGGGGCAGATTAGGGTTTAATAAGTAGATATGTGCGATTCGGTTCGGTTCGATTCGGAAATTCAGAAAATTCGGCAAATTTGGCGATTCGAATCGAACCGAATTTCCGAATTAAAATTCTGCCGAATTTTCTGAATTGAACCGAATTAGTTTGAATCCATTCGTAAATTCGGATGGCCAATTGGATTACACTAGTATTGTACAGTATGTTAGGTTAACACCTAATATACAGTATAATACTAGTCTAATCCCAACTAACACTTACCGAAATTCCGAATTTCCGAACCGAATCGAACCGAATCCAGCCGAACTTCTTCGAATCCGAATGAATCCGAAACGAATCCGAAACAAATTGATTCAGAATTTTCCGAATTCTAATCGATCCGAACCGAACTTCGAAAAATTCTGAATCGATCCGAACCGAACCTAATTTTTTCGCCATGCACATGTCTATTAATAAGTTTATGTAGGTGGCGGCGATGTTAGGGGCAGCAGATTAGGGTTGTTTAGACTCTGGGTTTATGTTAGGGTAGGTTTAAACATATATTTTTATTTCCCCATAGACATCAATGGGGCTGCGTTACGGAGCTTTTCATTCCGCGATTGCAGGTGTTAGCTTTTTTTTGCCGGCTCTCCCCATTGATGTCTATGGGGAAATCGTGCACAAGCATGTCAAAGCAGCGCTTGTTTTCGGTGCGATATGGAGCTCAACGTAACCATATCACCCACACAAGCCTGCTTTTTTTAAAACCTGTAATACCAGCGCTATAGGGAGGTGAAATAACACAGAAAATGATAAAAACAATAATGTGATATTTGCAGATAAAATCAAGTACATGAACTGAGAAAATAAAAACAGTAAATGTCATTGTACATATAGAAACATAAATAGCATAAAATATAAAAAATAAATGCCACATAATTGAGCGGAAGAAAATAACAGCTTAACAATAGAAAACACTTGCGCCTAGATTACGAGTCTTGTGTTAGCCTTAAAAAGCAGCGTTGCGAGGTCCCAACGCTGCTTTTTAACGCCCGCTGGTATTACGAGTCTGGCAGGTACAGGTGTACCGCTCACTTTTTTTCTGCAACTCGAACATACCGCAAATCCACTTACGTCAATTGCGTATCCCATACAACGCCGGTATTACGAGTCTTGGAATAAGTGAGCGGTACACCCTCTCCTGTCAAGACTCCTACCGCATTTAAAAGTCAGTAGTTAAGAGTTTTATGGGCTAACGCCGTAACATAAAACTCTTAACTAAAGTGCTAAAAAGTACACTAACACCCATAAACTACCTATTAACCCTTAAACCGAGCCCCCCCCCACATCGCAAACACTTAAATACATTTTTTAACCCCTAATCTGCTGACCGGACATCGCCGCCACTTTAATAAATATATAAACCCCTGAATTCCCGCACTCCCGCCTCGCAAACACTAGTTAAATATTATTAACCCCTAATGTGCCGTCCCTAACATCGCCGACACCTACCTAAATTTATTAACCCCTAATCTGCCGCCCCCAACGTCGCCGACACTATACTAAATGTATTAACCCCTAAACCTAAGTCTAAACCTAACCCTAACACCCCCCTAACTTAAATATAATTTAAAGAAATCTAAATAAAATTACTATTATTAACAAAATTATTCCTATTTAAAACTAAATACTTACCTATAAAATAAACCCTAAGCTAGCTACAGTATAACTAATAGTTACATTGTAGCTAGCTTAGGGTTTAATTTTATTTTACAGGTAAGTTTGTATTTATTTTAACTAGGTACAATAGTTATTAAATAGCTATTAACTATTTAATAACTACCTAGTTAAAATAAAGACAAATTTACCTGTAAAATAAAACCTAACCTAAGTTACAATTACACCTAACACTACACTATAATTAAATTAATTACCTAAATTAACTACAATTAATTACAATTAAATAAAATAAACTAAAGTACGAAAAAAACCAAACACTAAATTACAGAAAATAATAAAATAATTACAAGTTTTTAAACTAATTACACCTAATCTAATCCCCCTAATAAAATAAAAAAGCCCCTCAAAGTAAAAAAAAAGCCCTACCCTATACTAAATTACAAATAGCCTTAAAAGGGCCTTTTGCGGGGCCTTGCCCCAAAGTAATTGGCTCTTTTACCGGTAAAAAATTGTTTTCAATACCCCCCCAACATTACAACCCACCACCCACACACCCAAACCTACTCTAAAACACACCCAATCCCCCCTTAATAAAACCTAACACTAACCCATTGAAGATCACCCTACCTTGAGACGTCTTCACCCAACCGGGCAGAAGTGGTCCTCCAGACGGGCAGAAGTCTTCATCCTATCTGGGCAGAAGAGGTCCTCCAGATGGGCAGAAGTCTTCATCCAGGCGGCATCTTCTATCTTCATCCTTCCGGAGCGGGTCCATCTTCAAGACATCTGACGCGGAGCATCCTCTTCAAATGACATCCAACGACTAAATGACGGTACCTTTAAGTGATGTCATCCAAGATGGCGTCCCTTCAATTCCGATTGGCTGATAGAATTCTATCAGCCAATCGGAATTAAGGTAGAAAAAATCCTATTGGCTGATCCAATCAGCCAATAGAATTGAGCTCGCATTCTATTGGCTGTTCCAATCAGCCAATAGAAAGCGAGCTCAATCCTATTGGCTGATTGGATTTTTCCTACCTTAATTCCGATTGGCTGATAGAATCCTATCAGCCTATCGGAATTCAAGGGACGCCATCTTGGATGATGTCATTTAAAGGAACCTTCATTCGTCGGGAGTCGTCGGAAGAAGAGGATGCTCCGCGTCGGTTGGCTTGAAGATGGACCCGCTCCGCGCCGGAAGGATGAAGATAGAAGATGCCGCTTGGATGAAGACTTCTGCACGTCTGGAGGACTACTTCGCCTGGCTTCGTTGAGGACTTCGGCCCGGCTGGGTGAAGACGTCTCAAGGTAGGGTGATCTTCAAGGGGTTAGTGTTAGGTTTTATTAAGGGGGGATTGGGTGGGTTTTAGAGTAGGGTTGGGTGTGTGGGTGGTGGGTTTTAATGTTGGGGAGGTATTGTATTTTTTTTTACAGGTAAAAGAGCTGATTACTTTGGGGCAATGCCCCACAAAAACATAATTTATGTAAGAACTTACCTGATAAATTCATTTCTTTCATATTAGCAAGAGTCCATGAGCTAGTGACGTATGGGATATACATTCCTACCAGGAGGGGCAAAGTTTCCCAAACCTTAAAATGCCCATAAATACACCCCTCACCACACCCACAATTCAGTTTAACGAATAGCCAAGAAGTCGGGTGATAAGAATGGAGCGAAAGCATCAAAAATAAGGTATTGGAATAATTGTGCTTTATACAAAAAAATCATAACCACCACAAAAAAAGGGTGGGTCTCATGGACTCTTGCTAATATGAAAGAAATGAATTTATCAGGTAAGTTCTTACATAAATTATGTTTTCTTTCATGTAATTAGCAAGAGTCCATGAGCTAGTGACGTATGGGATAGCAGATACCCCAGATGTGGAACTTCCATGCAAGAGTCACTAGAGAGGGAGGGATAAAATAAAGACAGCCAATTCCACTGAAAAAAATAATCCACAACCCAAATCAAAAGTTTTAATCTTTATAATGAAAAAAACTGAAATTATAAGCAGACGAATCAAACAGAAACAGCTGCCTGAAGTACTTTTCTACCAAAAACTGCTTCAGAAGAAGAAAACACATCAAAATGGTAGAATTTAGTAAAAGTATGCAAAGAAGACCAAGTTGCTGCTTTGCAAATCTGATCAACAGAAGCTTCATTCCTAAAAGCCCAGGAAGTAGAAACTGACCTAGTAGAATGAGCCGTAATAATTTGAGGCGGGATTTACCCGACTCTACATAAGCATGATGAATCAAAGACTTTAACCAAGACGCCAAAGAAATGGCGGAAGCCTTCTGACCTTTTTTGGAACCAGAAAAGATAACAAATAGACTGGAAGTCTTTCTAAAATCTTTAGTAGCTTCAACATAGTATATCAAAGCTCTAACTACATCCAAAGAATGTAACGATCTTTCCTTAGAATTCTTAGGATTAGGACACAATGAAGGAACAACAATTTCTCTACTAATGTTGTTAGAATTCACAACCTTAGGTAAAAATTGAAATGAAGTCCGCAACACTGCCTTATCCTGATGAAAAATCAGAAAAGGAGATTCACAAGAAAGAGCAGATAACTCAGAAACTCTTCTAGCAGAAGAGATAGCCAAAAAGGAACAATACTTTCCAGGAAAGTAATTTAATGTCCAGAGAATGCATAGGCTCAAACGGAGGAGCCTGCAAAGCTTTCAAAACCAAATTAAGACTCCAAGGAGGAGAGATCGACTTAATGACAGGTTTGATACGAACCAAAGCCTGTACAAAACAATGAATATCAGGAAGTTTAGCAATCTTTCTGTGAAAAAGAACAGAAAGAGCAGAGATTTGTCCTTTCAAAGAACTTGCAGACAAACCTTTATCCAAACCATCCTGAAGAAATTGTAAAATTCTAGGAATTCTGAAAGAATGCCAGAATTTATGAGAAGAACACCAAGAGATGTAAGTCTTCCAAACTCGATAATAAATCTTTCTAGAGACAGACTTACGAGCCTGTAACATAGTATTAATCACTGAGTCAGAGAAACTTCTATGACTAAGGATCAAGCGTTCAATCTCCATACCTTCAAATTTAATGATTTGAGATCCTGATGGAAAAATGGGCCTTGAGATAGAAGGTCTGGTCTTAATGGAAGTGTCCAAGGTTGGCAACTGGCCATCCGAATGAGATCCGCAAACCAAAACCTGTGTGGCCATGCTGGAGCCACCAGCAGTACAAATGAACGCTCCATTAGAATTTTGGAGATTATTTTTGGAAGAAGAACTAGAGGCGGAAAGATATAAGCAGGATGATAATTCCAAGGAAGTGACAACGCATCCACTGCTTCCGCCTGAGGATCCCGGGATCTGGACAGATACCTGGGAAGTTTCTTGTTCAGATGAGAGGCCATCAGATCTATTTCTGGAAGACCCCAGATTTGAACAATCTGAAGAAAAACCTCTGGATGAAGAGACCATTCGCCCGGATGTAACGTCTGACGACTGAGATAATCCGCTTCCCAATTGTCTACACCTGGGATGTGAACCGCAGAAATTAGACAGGAGCTGGATTCCGCCCATACAAGTATCCGAGATACTTCTTTCATAGCTTGAGGACTGTGAGTCCCACCTTGATGATTGACATATGCCACGGTCGTGACATTGTCTGTTTGAAAACAAATAAACAATTCTCTGTTCAGAAGAGGCCAGAACTGAAGAGCTCTGAAAATCGCACGGAGTTCCAAAATGTTGATTGGTAATCTCGCCTCCTGAGATTCCCAAACCCCCTGCGCTGTCAGAGATCCCCATACAGCTCCCCAACCTTAAAGACTTGCATCTGTTGAGATCACAGTCCAGGTTGGACGAACAAAAGAGGCCCCTTGAATTAAACGATGGTGATCCATCCACCAAGTTAGAGATGATCGAACATTGGGATTTAAAGATATTATTTGTGATATCCTTGTATAATCCCTGCACCACTGGTTCAGCATACAAAGCTGGAGTGGTCTCATGTGAAAGCGAGCAAAAGGGATCGCGTCCGATGCAGCAGTCATGAGACCTAAAATCTCCATGCATAATGCTACCGAAGGGAACAATTGAGACTGAAGGTTTCGACAGGCTGAAACCAATTTCAGACGTCTCTTTTCTGTCAGAGACAAAGTCATGGACACTGAATCTATTTGGAAACCTAAAAAGGTTACTCTTGTCTGAGGAATCAAGGAACTCTTTGGTAAATTGATCCTCCAACCATGTCTTTGAAGAAACAACACAAGTTGATTCGTATGAGATTCTGCAGAATGTGAAGACTGAGCAAGTACCAAGATATCGTCCAAATAAGGAAATACCGCAATACTCTATTCTCTGATTACAGAGAGAAGGGCACGAGAACCTTCAAAAAGATCCTTGGCGCTGTTGCTAGACCAAATGGAAGAGCAATAAACTGGTAATGCTTGTCTAGAAAAGAGAATCTCAGAAACTGATAGTGATCTGGATGAATTGGAATATGCAGGTATGCATCCTGTAAGTCTATTGTAGACATATAATGCCCTTGCTGAACAAAAGGCAGAATAGTTCTTATAGCCACCATTTTGAATGTTGGTATCCTTACATAACGATTCAAAATTTTTAGGTCCAGAACTGGTCTGAAAGAATTCTCTTTCTTTGGTACAATGGATAAAACCCTAGACCCTGTTCCAGAGCTGGAACTGGTATAATTACCCCAGCTAACTCTAGGTCTGAAACACATTTCAGAAACGCCTGAGCCTTCACTGGATTTACTGGAATGCGTGAGAGGAAAAATCTTCTCACAGGCGGTCTTACCTTGAAACTTATTCTGTACCCTTGTGAAACAATGTTCTGAATCCAAAGATTGTGAATCGAATTGATCCAAACATCTTTGAAAAATCGTAACCTGCCCCCTACCAGCTGCGCTGGAATGAGGGCTGCACCTTCATGCGGATTTAGGAGCTGGTTTTGACTTTCTGGAAGGCTTGGATTTATTCCAGACTGGATTAGGTTTCCAACCGGAAACTGTTCCTTTAGGGGAAGGGTCGGGCTTCTGCTCCTTATTCTGACGAAAGGAACGAAAACGATTAGCAGCCCTATAATTACCTTTAGATTTCTTGCCCTGGGGCAAAAAGGCTCCCTTCCCCCCAGTAACAGTTGAAATTATAGAATCCAACTGAGAACCAAACAACTTATTACCTTGGAAAGAGAGAGAAAGCAAAGTTGACTTAGAAGTCATATCTACATTCCAAGATTTAAGCCATAAAGCTCTTCTAGCTAAAATAGCTAAAGACATATACGGGACATCAGCTCTAATGATATCAAAAATGGCATCACAGACAAAGTTATTAGCATGTTGAAGAAGTTTAACAATGCTATATGCATTATGGTCTGTCACTTGTTGCGCTAAAGCCTCCAACCAGAAAGTTGAGGCTGCAGCAACATCAGCCAAAGATATAGCAGGTCTAAGTAGATTACCTGAACATAAATAAGCTTTTCTTAAAAAAGATTCAATTTTCCTATCTAAAGGATCTTTAAATGAAGTGCTATCTGCCATAGGAATAGCAGTACGTTTAGCAAGGGTAGAGATAGCCCCATCGACTTTAGGGATTTTATCCCAAAACTCCAATCTATCAGATGGCACAGGGTACAATTTCTTAAACCTTGGAGAAGGAGTAAATGAAGTACCCAGACTATCCCATTCCCTAGCAATCACATCTGAGATAGCATCAGGAACTGGAAAAACTTCCGGAATTAACACATGAGGTTTATAAACCGAATTTAAATGTTTAGCAGTTTTAGTATCAAGAGGACTGGACTCCTCCATATCTAATGCAATCAAAACTTCTTTAAGTAATGAACGAATAAACTCCATTTTAAATAAATATGAAGATTTATCAGTATCAATATCTGGGGTAGAATCTTCTGAACCGGAAAAAACCTCATCAGAAACAGATAAGTCAGAATGATGACGGTCACCTAAAAATTCATCTGAAATGTGAGAAGTTTTGAAAGACCTTTTACGTTTACTGGAAGGAGGAATAACAGACAGAGCCTTCCTAATAGAATTAGAAACAAATTCTTTTACATTAACAGGAACATCCTGAACATTAGATGTTGAAGGAACAACAACAGGTAATGGATTATTACTAATGGAAATACTATCTGCATTAGCAAGCTTATCATGACATTCATCACAAACTACAGCTGGAGGAACAGTTACCACAAGTTTACAACATATGCACTTAACTTTGGTAGAACCAGCATCAGGCAGCGTCTGTCCACTAGTGGATTGAGATCCAGGGTCAGGGTGAGACATCTTGCAATATGTAATAGAAAAAACAACATATAAAGCAAAATTATCAAATTCCTTAAATGACAGTTTCAGGAATGGGAAAGAATGCAAAATAATAAGCTTCTAGTAACCAGAAGCAATGAAAGAGAAATGTTTAAATAATGTGAGTAAAAAAGACGCCCACATTTTTTAGCGCAAAAAAATGTCTGAATACGCATGCGTTACAGAATACAACTTCCGGCGTAAATTACGGCGCCGGAAGTGACAACATTTTTAGCGCCAAAAAAGTTTGCGCCAAAAATGACGTAATAAAAAGAAACATTTTCTGCCCCTGCGAGCCTAACAGCACGCAGGAAAAAATGGTCAAATACAATTTTTCAAGGTAAGAAAAAATAATTAAATGCATTATCCCAATAATGAAACTGACAGTCTGTATTGAAAAGGAATACTGATTATCCTGAATCAAGGCAAATATAAGTTTATAGACATATATTTAGAACTTTACATATAAAGTGCCCAACCATAGCTTAGAGTGTCACAAAAAAATAAGACTTACTTACCCCAGGACACTCATCTACATATAGTAGATAGCCAAGCCAGTACTGAAACGAGAATCAGTAGAGGTAATGGTATATAAGAGTATATCGTCGATCTGAAAAGGGAGGTAGGAGAAGAAATCTCTACGACCGATAACAGAGAACCTATGAAATAGATCCCCTAGAGGTAGACCATTGTATTCAAATAGGCAATACTCTCTTCACATCCCTCTGACATTCGCTGCACTCTGAGAGGAAAACCAGGCTTCAACCTGTTGCGAAGCGCATATCAACGTAGAATCTAGCACAAACTTACTTCACCACCTCCACGGGAGGCAAAGTTTGTAAAACTGAATTGTGGGTGTGGTGAGGGTGTATTTATGGGCATTTTAAGGTTTGGGAAACTTTGCCCCTCCTGGTAGGAATGTATATCCTATACGTCACTAGCTCATGGACTCTTGCTAATTACATGAAAGAAAAGCCCTTTTAAGGGCTATTTGTAATTTAGTATAGGGTAGGGATTTTTATTATTTTGGGGGGCTTTTTTTATTTTATTAGGGGGATTAGATTAGGTGTAATTAGTTTAAAAATTTGTAATTATTTTTTTATTTTCTGTAAGTTAGTGTTTTTTTGTACTTTAGTTTATTTTATTTAATTGTATTTAATTGTATTTATAAATATATATACAAACTGATGAAATTACATGCATAATCATCTTATATCATTTTGAACATGAGAACTTCACATACGATCATATTATTGTACCTTATAGGCAGCAACAGTAAAAGCCACCGGCTATGATCCGCCATTGTATACCACGCTGCAATCGGCATGGGCTTGTGGGCGTGGTCAATACTAATAATAAATTACACCATTCAGTGTCACTCAAGTATAAGCCAATCAGATTGTTGCATCCGATCTTGCCATAACGATATTCAAAGTAACAACTGGGCATGCCCAGTACGTGTCATAGAGAGAAATTATGCAGACATCCTATTTCCAATGTTACCAACTCAACCTCGAACCCAACATCTGCATCATATGCACACTAAGGCGACATATATCAATCATCCAATAATACCCATATACCAAGTTCCTATCACCAAATTATACCATCATTCATTCAAGGGATTAACCATATTTAACCATCCGACGTCCGAATCAGCAAGGCATAGTGGGTGTGGCCAGTGTCAGTGATAGAAAATATTACTGCATCAAACTGTGTAACCATCACACCACTAATATAGTCGCATCCATTCATAGCCATAACTACATTCGGCAATATGTCTATATCAACATGTGGGCATAGCAGATATTAGAAATTTATGGCACATACATGCATACCTTAAAGATAATCAGCCATTCGGTAGTAGGCTAGTGGATAGAGCTTGTATCATTTAGCCCAACGATCAACTAGTGCCTATATGGGAATAACTGCTAAACAGTAGGCAATAATCAAGTGTCACTAATAGTACCATATCATTAGCCACAAAATAATATCATAACCTAGGCATAGGTGTACTAAACAAATCCTAAGTATCACATCATATTAACAAGAAACATCTTATCTGGTTTGGCCTCTAACGTCAGTTGTATGTGCTATATGGTCTATGTAGAAAATGGGATACTATGCAACAAGCCCTAGTAACACCAGCCAAAACTAAATCTCCCTATCCACAGAGATATGTATGGAACTTCTTGGACTAGGAGGGCTATATAAATCAAAATTTTCCATATTTATAAACATAGAGCCTCAGATAAGATAAGACTGCAGCCATATAGGAGTCCTGACCCGGTCCCTACTGCAAGTTCTGCAACTATGGGCCTGGTCGCAATGGCGACTGCAGTAGTTACTCCCCTGCCTCCTCCCACACACACAGTCAGCTCTTAGTGTGCGAGTGTCACGTGACAGCTGGCTATGGGCTGGCCTGTAGGTGGCGCTGCAGTCAATGCAGTTTTAAAGTGGATAGGGCTTTTGCCTATACTTCTATCTATCGCACTGCACAGCATGTGCGATAGATAGAAGTATTAGGCAAAAGCCCATTCCACTTTCAGCCTAAAGATTTAAAAATGGCAATTTTAATGTTTAATAGTCAAAACTGCAGTGGAGCCTGAAATATTTTTTTATTTAATAAGCAAAAAAGGTTTAAAAATTTAATTTGTTTTTTTTTTATTTCTCACTTTTTTTATTTGTTCATTAGGTCAGGGGGTTCACGTGATCAAGTGCTCCTATAGAGGAGCCTCCACTGTCTGTATGGAAAGACCACTCTCCCGGATGTAAAATCTGATGGCTGAGATAATCCAACTCCCAATTATCTAAACCTAAGATATGAATCGTAAAATTTAGACAGGAGATGAATTCCACCTAAAAAAATATTCAAGATACTTTTTAATCGCTAAGGAACTGAGAGTCCCCCTTGATGATTGACATATGCCACAGTTGTGATATAGTCAGTCTGAAGGTGAAATGAAAAGATCTCTCCTAATAGAGGCCAAGCCTGAAGAGCTCTGAAAATAGCAGAGAGTTCAAAAATATTAATTTGGTAACCTCGCCTCTTGAGGTTTCCAAACCCCTTGTGCTGTCAGAGACTCCAAGACAGCTCCCCAACCTGTAAGATTTGCATCCATAGAGAATACAGTCCACGAAGCACGAACAAAGGGAGGCCCCCTCGATAAACCGATAGTCTAATCACTAAAAACAGAGAGAGTTGGGATTTAAGAATATCAACTGTGATATCTGAAAACAATCCCTGCACCATTGATTCAGAATGCAAAGCTGAAGAGGTCTTAAATGAAAAATGAGCAAAAGTGAACCTGTCCAATGCTGCAGTTATGAGACCTAAAACTTTTGTAAACATAGCCACTGAAAGGAATGTTCGAGACTGTAGGTGTAGACAAGCTAACACCAATTATAATTGTCTTTTGTCCGTGAAAGAGAAAGTCATGAACACTGAATCTATCTGGAAACCCAAAAAAGGTGACCCTTGAATGAGGAATCACAAAACTCTTAGGTAAATTAAATCCTCTAGCCATGTCTTTAAGAAACAAAACACCGCAATACCCTACTCTCTGATAACAGAAAGAAGGGCACCAAGAACCTTTGAAAATATTCTTAGAGCTGTCGCTAGACCAAATGGAACAGCGACAAATTAGTAAAGCTTGCCTAAAAAGAGAATCTCAGAAACCAAAAGTGGTCTGAATGAATTAAAATATGAGGATAAACATGCCGTACAATTATAGTGGACATGAAATGACCGTGCTGAACAAAAGTCATAAAAGTCCTTATAGCCACCAACTTGAAAGTTGAGACTTAACAAAATGATATAAAGTTTTCAGATCTAATATTGGTCTGAAAAACCTTATTTGGAACAAAGAATAGAATTGAATAGAAACCAAATTCCTGTTTCTACTAAGGAACTGGTACAAACACTCCAGAAAACTCAAGTTCTGAAACATATTTCAGAAAAACCTGAACCTTCACACAGTGTATTGAAACATAAAGAAAAATTCTTCCCATAGAAGGTCTCATTCTAAAAATCTATTCAAAACCTTCAAAATAATATGTCTATAGATTTTGGACTGAATCCATCCAAAAATTATTTAATCTGCCACCCCACCGGAAGGACTGGTTTGAGAACCGCACCTTCATGCAGTTTAATAACTAGTAAATATATAGCTTTTCTCTCAGAATGATACAAAAAAACGCTTTTCAGTGCTTGCACTTGGAGTTAACCAAATTGGCAGCTGAAAAAATAGTTATTATTACCCAAATAAATGGTAAACGATTTATTGACCTCAAAGGCCGAAGGGCTGTATTGATCCTGCCGGGATATGAATCTGTGACCCATGGATCTTGAATAAGCGTTCATAGTCAGGACATTCACCAACTGATCTACATCACTGGCCTAAAGTAGGGCAGAAAAAACTCTTAACCTCCAGATATAGTGGAGATAATAGAAAACAAATTATTATCCTAACAAGATAGAGATAATAAATTATATTTGAAACCATGATAATAGATATAGTAAACATAAATAAAATAAATGCATCTGAAGTAAGTAAACAATGTTATATACTAAGAATGTAAAACTGCTTATGCTAACTGTTCAACAAAAAAAGGTTAAGAGAACAGTAATGTCAGCCACAGATAAAGCTGAGCTAAGAATATAAACAGTACATGAATATGCTCTACTAAGGTTATATTCAAACTCTAAAGAATCCTAAAAATAAGTACTAATTTCTATAGAAATAGTAGTACAGACCCAAAAGGGAATCGGAATAAACCATTCTTTAGAACATATTTACAGATAGCATCTAGAATAGGAAAAAAACCTCAGGAGCAAATTAAAATCTCAAAACCCAGATTTTAAAATGATTAATAACACTTAGCCAGATTACGAGTTTGGCGTTATGAGTGAAAAAAAAAGCGTTATGGCCCATAACGCTGCTTTTTCACTAACGCTGGTATTACGAATCTTGTAGGTATAGGTGTACCGCACACCTTTTAGCCCGTTTAGCAACATCAGTACCTCACTTATATAAAAGAAATTTTTTAATGGGACTTCTATAGTGCCGGTATTACGAGTTTGCCTGGGAGGCTAAAAACTGAGCGCTACACCCTATACTGACAACATCCGTACTGCCATCTGAAAGTCAGTAGTTATAAGTTTTATGTTACAAAGCTGTACCATAAAACTCATAACTAAAGTGTTAAAAAGTACACTAACACCATAAACTACCTATTAACCCCTAAACCGAGGCCCTCCCGCATCGCAAACACTATAATAAAATTATTAACCCCTAATCTGCCGCTCCGGACATCGTCACCACTATTATCATTTATTAACCTCTGTTCCTCTGCTTCAATACATCGTTGCCACTATAATAAACCTATTAACCCCTAAATTGCTGCCCTCCCACATCGCAAACACTATTTAAATATTATTAACCCATAATCTGCCATCCGCCCACACCACCGCTATAATAAACCTATTAACCCCTAAACCGCAAGCCCCCACAACAAAATATACTAAAATAAACTATTAACCCATAAACCTCTGGCCTCCCACATTACTAACACTACATAACTATATTAACCCCTAACCCTAAGCATAACCCTAACGTAAGCCTAAGTCTAACCCTAACACCCCCTAACTTTAACATAATTTAAATAGAGCTAAATTAAAGTTACAATTATTAACTAAATAATTCCTATTTAAAACTAAATACAACTAAATACAATCTTAACTGTAAAATAAAACCTAAGCTAGCTACAATATAACTAATAGTTATATTGCAGCTAGCTTAGGTTTTATTTTTATTTCACAGGTAAGCTTGTATTTATTTTAACTAGGTAGACTAGTTAGTAAATAGTTATTAACTATTTACTAGCTACCTAGTTAAAATAAATACAAACTTACCTGTGAAAAAAACCCTAACCTGCCTTTATTTTAATTTACTAAATTACACACAAAAAAACACTAAATTACAAAAAATAAAAAACGAAATTATCAAAAATAAAAACGAATTACTCCTAATCTTATAGCCTGCCTTTATTTTAATTTACTAAATTACACACAAAAAAACACTAAATTACAAAAAATAAAAAACGAAATTATCAAAAATAAAAACGAATTACTCCTAATCTTATAGCCCTATCAAAATAAAAAGCCCCCCCAAAATAAAAATAAAAACCCTAGCCTACACTAAACTGCCAATAGCCCTTTAAAAAGGCCTTTTGTATGGCATTGCTCCAAATAAATCAGCTCTTTTACCTGTAAAAAAAAATACAAACAACCCCTCCAACAGTAAATCCCACCACCCAACCAAGCAACCCCCCCAAATAAAAACCAACCTAAATAAACCTAAGCTAACCATTGCCCTGAAAAGGGCATTTGTATGGGCATTACCATTAAAAGGGCATTCAGCTCTATTGTTGTGCCCTGAAAAGGACAATCAGCTCTTTTATAATAAGCCCAAACCCTAAACTAAAAAACAAAAAAACAAAGACCCTTAACAAAACCTAACCCTAACCCCCGACGATCCACTTACAGTTATTGTAGTCCGGACATCCATCCTCATCCAGCCAGCAAAGTCCTCATCCAAGCGGCAAGAAGTCTTCATCCAGACAGCCTCTTCGATCTTCATCCAGCCGGCAAAGTCCTCATCCAAGCAGTAAGAAGTCTTCATCCAGACGGCATCTTCTATCTTCATCCATCCAGTGTGGAGCGGGTCCATCTTCAAGACATCAGGTGCGGAGCATCCTTTTCATACGGTCGCCGCCGTACACTGGAACTGTATTGCAAGTGACGTCATCAAAGATGGCGTCCCGTGCATTCCTATTGGCTGAAATATTTCTATCAGCCAATAGGAATTAAAGCTGACCAAATCCTATTGGCTATTGCAATCAGCCAATTGGATTGAGCTCTCAATCTATTGGCTGATTGGAACAGCCAATAGGATGACAGCCCAATCCTATTGGCTGATTGCAACAGCCAATAGGATGACAGCCCAATCCTATTGGCTGATTGCAACAGCCAATAGGATGACAGCTCAATCCTATTGGCTGATTTCAACAGCCAATAGGATGAAAACTCAATCCTATTGGCTGATTGCAACAGCCAATAGAATTTTTTCAGCTTTAATTCCTATTGGCTGATAGAAATCTTTCAGCCAATAGGAATGCAAGGGACACCATTTTTGATGACGTCACATAAAATTGAACCTTAAGTTTACGGCGGCGACCGCATGAAGAGGATGCTCCATGCCAGATGTCTTGAAGATGGACCTGCTCCGTGCCAGATGGATGAAGATAGAAGATGCTGCTTGGATGAAGACTTCTTGCCCCTTGGATAAGGACTTCCCCGGCTGGATGAGGATGGATGTCCGGACTTCAATAAATGGATCGTCGGGGTTAGTGTTAGGTTTTTTTAAGGGTTTTTTTGGGTGGGTTTTCTTATTAGGTTAGGGTTTGGGCTTATCATAAAAGAGCTGATTGCCCTCTTCAGGGCATAGCAATAGAGCTGAATGCCCTTTTAAAGGCAATGCCCATACAAATGCCCTTTTCAGGGCAATGGATAGCTTAGGTTTATTTAGGTAGGTTTTTATTTGGGGGGGTTGCTTGGTTGGGTGGTGGGTTTTACTGTTGGGGGTTGTTTGTATTTTTTTTTACAGGTAAAAGAGCTGATATCTTTGGGGCAATGTCCCACAAAGGCCCTTTTAAGGGCTATTGGCAGTTTAGTGTAGACTAGGGTTTTTTTATTTGGGGGGGGGGGCTTTTTTATTTAGATAGGGCTATAAGATTAGGAGTAATTCGTTTTTATTTTTGATAATTTCGTTTTTTATTTTTTGTAATTTAGTGTTTTTTTGTGTGTAATTTAGTAAATTGTATTTTAGTAATTTAATTTATTTTATTGTAATGTTAGGTTTTAGTGTAAGGCAGGTTAGGTTTTATTTCACAGGTAAGTTTGTATTTATTTTAACTAGGTAGCTAGTAAATAGTTAATAACTATTTACTAACTAGTCTACCTAGTTAAAATAAATACAAACTTACCTGTGAAATAAAAATAAAACCTAAGATAGCTACAATATAACTACTACTTATATAGTAGTTAGCTTAGGTTTTATTTTACAGGTAAGTTTGTATTTAGTTTTAAATAGGAATTATTTAGTTAATAATTGTAAGTTTAATTTAGCCATATTTAAATTATGTTAAAGTTAGGGGGTGTTAGGGTTAGACTTAGGGCTAGGGTTACGTTAGGGTTAGGTTTAGTGGTAATATATTTATGAAGTGTTAGTGATGTGGGAGGCCAGAGGTTTAGGGGTTAATAAATTTAGTATAATGGCGGCGACATTGGGGGGGGGGCAGATTAGGGTTTAATAAGTAGATATGTGCGATTCGGTTCGGTTCGATTCGGAAATTCGGAAAATTCGGCAAATTTGGCGATTCGAATCGAACCGAATTTCCGAATTAAAATTCTGCCGAATTTTACGAATTGAACCGAATTAGTTCGAATCGATTCGTAAATTCAGATGGCCAATTGGATTACACTAGTATTGTACAGTATGTTAGGTTAACACCTAATATACAGTATAATACTAGTCTAATCCCAACTAACACTTACCGAAATTCCGAATTTCCGAACCGAATCGAATCCAGCTGAACTTCTTCGAATCCGAATGAATCCGAAACGAATCGATTCAGAATTTTCTGAATTCTAATCGATCCGAACCGAATTTCGAAAAATTCCGATTCGATCCGAACCGAACCAAATTTTTTCGCCATGCACATGTCTATTAATAAGTTTATGTAGGTGGCGGCGATTTTAGGGGCAGCAGATTAGGGTTGTTAAAACTCTGGGTTTATGTTAGGGTTTTAGGTTTAAACATATATTTTTATTTCCCCATAGACATCAATGGGGCTGCGTTACGGAGCTTTTCATTCCACGATCGCAGGTGTTAGCTTTTTTTTTGCTGGCTCTCCCCATTGATGTCTATGGGGAAATCGTGCACAAGCATGTCAAAGCAGCGCTTGTTTTCGGTGCGATATGGAGCTCAACGTAACCATATCACCCGCACAAGCCTGCTTTTTTAAAAACCTGTAATACCAGCGCTATGGGGAGGTGAAATAACAACGAAAATGATAAAAACAATAATGTGATATTTGCAGATAAAATCAAGTACATGAACTTAGAAAATAAAAACAGTAAATGTCATTGTACATATAGAAACATAAATAGCATAAAATATAGAAAATAAATGCCACATAATTGAGCGGAAGAAAATAACAGCTTAACAATAGAAAACAGGATAGAAAGAGGTCCCAATGCTGCTTTTTAACGCCCGCTGGTATTACGAGTCTGGCAGGTACAGGTGTACCGCTCACTTTTTTTCCATGACTCAAACATACTGCAAATCCACTTACGTCAATTGCGTATCCCATACAACGCCGGTATTATGAGTCTTGGAAAAAGTGAGCGGTACACCCTCTCCTGTCAAGACTCCTACCGCATTTAAAAGTCAGTAGTTAAGAGTTTTATAGGCTAACGCCGTAACATAAAACTCTTAACTAAAGTGCTAAAAAGTACACTAACACCCATAAACTACCTATTAACCCCTAAACTGAGGCCCCCCCCCACGTCGCAAACACTTAAATACATTTTTTAACCCCTAATCTGCCGACCGGACATCGCCGCCACTTTAATAAATATATTAACCCCCGCACTCCCGCCTCGCAAACACTAGTTAAATATTATTAACCCCTAATCTGCCGTCCCTAACATCGCCGACACCTACCTAAATTTATTAACCCCTAATCTGCCGCCCCCAACGTCGCCGACACTATACTAAATGTATTAACCCCTAAACCTAAGTCTAAACCTAACCCTAACACCCCCCTAACTTAAATATAATTTAAAAAAATCTAAATAAAATTACTATTATTAACAAAATTATTCCTATTTAAAACTAAATACTTACCTATAAAATAAACCCTAAGCTAGCTACAGTATAACTAATAGTTACATTGTAGCTAGCTTAGGGTTTAATTTTATTTTACAGGTAAGTTTGAATTTATTTTAACTAGGTACAATAGTTATTAAATAGCTATTAACTATTTAATAACTACCTAGTTAAAATAAAGACAAATTTACTTGTAAAATAAAACATAACCTAAGTTACAATTACACCTAACACTACACTATAATTAAATTAATTACCTAAATTAACTACAATTAATTACAATTAAATAAAATAAACTAAAGTACGAAAAAAACCAAACACTAAATTACAGAAAATAATAAAATAATTACAAGTTTTTAAACTAATTACACCTAATCTAATCCCCCTAATAAAATAAAAAAGCCCCTCAAAGTAAAAAAAAGCCCTACCCTATACTAAATTACAAATAGCCTTAAAAGGGCCTTTTGCGGGGCCTTGCCCCAAAGTAATTGGCTCTTTTACCGGTAAAAAAAAAAATTACAATACCTCCCCAACATTACAACCCACCACCCACACACCCAACCCTACTCTAAAACCCACCCAATCCCCCCTTAATAAAACCTAACACTAACCCATTGAAGATCAACCTACCTTGAGACGTCTTCACCCAACCGGGCAGAAGTGGTCCTCCAGACGGGCAGAAGTCTTCATCCTATCCGGGCAGAAGAGGTCCTCCAGACGGGCAGAAGTCTTCATCCAGGCGGCATCTTCTATCTTCATCCATCCGGAGCGGGTCCATCTTCAAGACATCCGACGCGGAGCATCCTCTTCAAATGACATCCGACGACTAAATGACGGTACCTTTAAGTGATATCATCCAAGATGGCGTCCCTTCAATTCCGATTGGCTGATAGAATTCTATCAGCCAATCGGAATTAAGGTAGAAAAAATCCTATTGGCTGATCCAATCAGCCAATAGAATTGAGCTTGCATTCTATTGGCTGTTCCAATCAGCCAATAGAATGCGAGCTCAATCCTATTGGCTGATTGGATTTTTCCTACCTTAATTCCGATTGGCTGATAGAATCCTATCAGCCAATCGGAATTCAAGGGACGCCATCTTGGATGACGTCATATAAAGGAACCTTCATTCTTCGGGAGTCGTCGGAAGAAGAGGATGCTCTACGTCGGTTGGCTTGAAGATGGACCTACTCCGCGCCAGAAGGATGAAGATAGAAGATGCCGCCTGGATGAAGACTTCTGCACGTCTGGAGAACCACTTCGCCTGGCTTCGTTGAGGACTTCGGCCCGGTTGGGTGAAGACGTCTCAAGTTAGGGTGATCTTCAAGGGGTTAGTGTTAGGTTTTATTAAGGGTTGGGTGTGTGGGTGGTGGGTTTTAATGTTGGGGAGGTATTGTATTTTTTTTTTTACAGGTAAAAGAGCTGATTACTTTGGGGCAATGCCCCGCAAAAAGACCTTTTAAGGGCTATTTGTAATTTAGTATAGGGTAGGGATTTTTATTATTTTGGGGGTCTTTTTTTATTATATTAGGGGGATTAGATTAGGTGTGATTAGTTTAAAAATTTGTAATAATTTTTTTATTTTCTGTAATTTAGTGTGTTTTTTTGTACTTTAGTTTATTTTATTTAATTGTATTTAATTGTTTTTATTTTAGGGATTTAATTTAATTATAGTGTAGTGTTAGGTGTAATTGTAACTTAGGTTAGGGTTTATTTTACAGGTACTTTTGTATTTATTTTAGCTAGGTAGTTAGTAAATAGTTAATAACTATTTAGTAACTATTCTACCTAGTTAAAATAAATACAAACTTGCCTGTAAAATAAAAATAAACCCTAAGCTAGATACAATGTAACTATTAGTTATATTGTAGCTATCTTAGGTCTAGATTTAGAGTTGGGCGGTAGCCGTGAAAACCAGCGTTAGAGGCTACTAACGCTGGTTTTTACCACCCTCAGGTATTTGGAGTCACTCAAAAAAGGGTCTAACGCTCACTTTTCAGCCGCGACTTTTCCATACCGCAGATCCCCTTACGTCAATTGCGTATCCTATCTTTTCAATGGGATCTTTCTAACTCCGGTATTTAGAGTCGTGGCTGAAGTGAGCGTTAGAGCTCTAACGACAAAACTCCAGCCGCAGAAAAAACCCAGGAGTTAAGAGCTTTTTGGGCTAACGCCGGTTCATAAAGCTCTTAACTACTGTGCCCTAAAGTACACTAACACCCATAAACTACCTATGTACCCCTAAACTGAGGTCCCCCCACATCGCCGCCACTCGATTAAATTTTTTTAACCCCTAATCTGCCGACCGCCACCTACGTTATACTTATGTACCCCTAATCTGCTGCCCCTAACACCGCCGACCCCTATATTATATTTATTAACCCCTAATCTGCCCCCCACAACGTCGCCGCCAACTACTTACACTTATTAACCCCTAATCTGCCGACCGCAAAGCGCCGCCACCTACGTTATCCTTATGAACCCCTAATCTGCTGCCCCTAACACCGCCGACCCCTATATTATATTTATTAACCCCTAATCTGCCCCCCTCAACGTCGCTTCCACCTGCCTACACTTATTAACTCCTAATCTGCCGAGCGGACCGCACCGCTACTATAATAAATGTATTAACCCCTAATCCGCCTCACTAACCCTATAATAAATAGTATTAACCCCTAATCTGCCCTCCCTAACATCGCCGACACCTAACTTCAATTATTAACCCCTAATCTGCCGACCGGAGCTCACCGCTATTCTAATAAATGTATTAACCCCTAAAGCTAAGTCTAACCCTAACACTAACACCCCCCTAACTTAAATATAATTTACATCTAACGAAATTAATTACCTCTTATTAAATAAATTATTCCTATTTAAAGCTAAATACTTACCTGTAAAAGAAATCCTAATATAGCTACAATATAAATTATAATTACATTGTAGCTATTTTAGGATTAATATTTATTTTACAGGCAACTTTGTAATTATTTTAACCAGGTACAATAGCTATTAAATAGTTAAGAACTATTTAATAGTTACCTAGTTAAAATAAATACAAAATTACCTGTAAAATAAATCCTAACCTAAGTTACAATTAAACCTAACACTATACTATCATTAAATTAATTAAATAAAATACCTACAATTACCTACAATAAAACCTAACACTACACTATCAATAAATAAATTAAATACAATTCCTACAAATAACTACAATGAAATAAACTAACTAAAGTACAAAAAATAAAAAAGAACTAAGTTACAAAAAATAAAAAAATATTTACAAACATAAGAAAAATATTACAACAATTTTAAACTAATTACACCTACTCTAAGCCCCCTAATAAAATAACAAAGACCCCCAAAATAACAAAATGCCCTACCCTATTCTAAATTACTAAAGTTAAAAGCTCTTTTACCTTACCAGCCCTGAACAGGGCCCTTTGCGGGGCATGCCCCAAGAATTTCAGCTCTTTTGCCTGTAAAAAAAAAACATACAATACCCCCCCCCAACATTACAACCCACCACCCACATACCCCTAATCTAACCCAAACCCCCCTTAAATAAACCTAACACTAAGCCCCTGAAGATCTTCCTACCTTGTCTTCACCTCGCCGGGTTCACCGATCGGTCCAGAGTCTTGATCCAAGCCCAAGCGGGGGGCTGAAGAGTGATGTCCATCCTCGGGCTGAAGTCTGGATCCAAGCGGCGGCTGAAGAAATCCATCATCGGGCTGAAGTCGGAAGTCCATCATCGGGATGAAGTCTTCTATCAAGCCGCATCTTCAATCTTCTTTCTTCTGGAGCGGAGCGGAGCCATCTTCTTCCAAGCCGACGCGGAACATCCTCTTCAAACGACGACTAGACGACGAATGACGGTTCCTTTAAGGGACATCATCCAAGATGGCGTCCCTCGAATTCCGATTGGCTGATAGGATTCTATCAGCCAATCGGAATTAAGGTAGGAATATTCTGATTGGCTGATGGAATCAGCCAATCAGAATCAAGTTCAATCCGATTGGCTGATCCAATCAGCCAATCAGATTGAGCTCGCATTCTATTGGCTGTTCCGATCAGCCAATAGAATGCGAGCTCTATCTGATTGGCTGATTGGATCAGCCAATCGGATTGAACTTGATTCTGATTGGCTGATTCCATCAGCCAATCAGAATATTCCTACCTTAATTCCGATTGGCTGATAGAATCCTATCAGCCAATCAGAATTCGAGGGACGCCATCTTGGATGACGTCCCTTAAAGGAACCGTCATTCGTCGTCTAGTCGTCGGGAGAAGAGGATGTTCCGCGTCGGCTTGGAAGAAGATGGCTCTGCTCCGCTCCAGAAGAAAGAAGATTGAAGATGCGGCTTGATAGAAGACTTCATCCCGATGATGGACTTCCGACTTCAGCCCGATGATGGATTTCTTCAGCCGCCGCTTGGATCCAGACTTCAGCCCGAGGATGGACATCACTCTTCAGCCCCCCGCTTGGGCTTGGATCAAGACTCTGGACCGATTGGTGAACCGGGCGAGGTGAAGACAAGGTAGGAAGATCTTCAGGGGCTTAGTGTTAGGTTTATTTAAGGGGGGTTTGGGTTAGATTAGGGGTATGTGGGTGGTGGGTTGTAATGTTGGGGGGGGTATTGTATGTTTTTTTTACAGGCAAAAGAGCTGAAATTCTTGGGGCATGCCCCGCAAAGGGCCCTGTTCAGGGCTGGTAAGGTAAAAGAGCTTTTAACTTTAGTAATTTAGAATAGGGTAGGGCATTTTGTTATTTTGGGGGTCTTTGTTATTTTATTAGGGGGCTTAGAGTAGGTGTAATTAGTTTAAAATTGTTGTAATATTTTTCTTATGTTTGTAAATATTTTTTTATTTTTTGTAACTTAGTTCTTTTTTATTTTTTGTACTTTAGTTAGTTTATTTCATTGTAGTTATTTGTAGGAATTGTATTTAATTTATTTATTGATAGTGTAGTGTTAGGTTTTATTGTAGGTAATTGTAGGTATTTTATTTAATTAATTTAATGATAGTATAGTGTTAGGTTTAATTGTAACTTAGGTTAGGATTTATTTTACAGGTAATTTTGTATTTATTTTAACTAGGTAACTATTAAATAGTTCTTAACTATTTAATAGCTATTGTACCTGGTTAAAATAATTACAAAGTTGCCTGTAAAATAAATATTAATCCTAAAATAGCTACAATGTAATTATAATTTATATTGTAGCTATATTAGGGTTTATTTTACAGGTAAGTATTTAGCTTTAAATAGGAATAATTTATTTAATAATAGATAATTAATTTCGTTAGATGTAAATTATATTTAAGTTAGGGGGTTGTTAGTGTTAGGGTTAGACTTAGCTTTAGGGGTTAATACATTTATTAGAATAGCGGTGAGCTCCGGTCGGCAGATTAGGGGTTAATAATTGAAGTTAGGTGTCGGCGATGTTAGGGAGGGCAGATTAGGGGTTAATACTATTTATTATAGGGTTAGTGAGGCGGATTAGGGGTTAATACTTTTATTATAGTAGCGGTGCGGTCCGCTCGGCAGATTAGGGGTTAATAAGTGTAGGCAGGTGGAGGCGACGTTGTGGGGAGCAGATTAGGGGTTAATAAATATAATATAGGGGTCGGCGATGTTAGGGCAGCAGATTAGGGGTACATAAGGATAATGTAAGTAGCGGCGGTTTACGGAGCGGCAGATTAGGGGTTAATAATAATATGCAGGGGTCAGCGATAGCGGGGGCGGCAGATTAGGGGTTAATAAGTGTAAGGTTAGGGGTGTTTAGACTCGGGGTACATGTTAGGGTGTTAGGTGCAGACGTAGGAAGTGTTTCCCCATAGCAAACAATGGGGCTGCGTTAGGAGCTGAACGCGGCTTTTTTTCAGCTCAAACAGCCCTATTGTTTCCTATGGGGGAATCTTGTACGAGCACGTTTTTGAGGCTGGCCGCGTCCGTAAGCAACTCTGGTATCGAGAGTTGAAGCTGCGTTAAAAATGCTCTACGCTCCTTTTTTGGAGCTTAACGCAGCATTTTTGTGGACTCTCAATACCAGAGTTATTTTTATGGTGCGGCCAGAAAAAAAGCAGCGTTAGCTACGCGGGTCGTTACCGACAAAACCCTAAATCTAGCTGTTAGGGTTTATTATATAGGTAAGTATTTAGTTTTAAATAGGAATAATTTAGTTAAAGGGACACTGTACCCAAAATTTTTCTTTCATGATTCAGATTGAGCATGAAATTTTAAGCAACTTTCTAATTTACTCCTATTATCAAATTTTCTTCATTCTCTTGTTATCTTTTTTTGAAATGCAATAATGTAAGTTTAGATGCCGGCTCATTTTTGGTGAACAACCTGGGTTGTCCTTGCTGATTGGTGGATAAATTCATCCACCAATAAAAAAGTGCTGTCCAGAGTACTGAAACTAAAAAAAACTTAGATGCCTTCTTTTTCAAATAATGATAGCAAGAGAACGAAGAAAATTTGATAATAGGAGTAAATTAGAAAGTTGCTTAAAATTGCATGCTCTTTCTGAATTACAAAAGAAAAAATTTGTTCAGTGTCCCTTTAATGATAGTAATTTTATTTAGATTTATTTAAATTATATTTAAGTTAGGGGGTGTTAGGTTTAGGGCTAGACTTAGATTTAGGGGTTAATAACTTTATTATAGTGGCGGCGACGTTGGGAGCGGCAGATTAGGGGTTAATCATTATAGGTAGGTTGCGACGACATTGGGGGCGGCAGATTAGGGGTTAATAACTATAATATAGGTGTCGGCGATGTTGGGGCGACAGATTAGGGGTTCATAAGTATAATGTAGGTGGCGGCAGTGTCCGGAGCGGCAGATTAGAGGTTAATAAGATTATGCAGGTGGCGACGATGTCGGGGTCGGCAAATTAGAGGTTAATAAGTGTAAGATTAGGGGTGTTTAGACTCGGGTTCATGTTAGGGTGTTAGGTGTAGACATAACTTTTATTTCCCTATAGGAATCAATGGGGCTGTGTTAGGAACTGAACGCTGCTTTTTTGCAGGTGTTAGTGTTTTTTTCAGCCGACACTGCCCCATTGATTGCTATGGGGAAATCATGCACAAGCACGTTTAGCCAGCTCACCGCTGACTTAAGCAGTGCTGGTATTGAGGTGAGATATGGAGCATCTCACTTTTCTGCGGCTAACGCCGGGTTTGTAAAAACCCGTAATACAAGCGCTGTCTGTAGGTGAGAGGTGAGCATAAAATGCTCGTTAGCACCGCAAGCCTTACCGACAAAAACTTGTAATCTAGCCGTTAGCTTTGTAGAATTGTGTTTCAGGGCATCTTAGTTTCTATAGTAACAAAGGAGTCAGGATCAGAATGAAACATCTTACAAAATGTAACCGAAAAAGAAAAAAATAACATTAGGCAAAACATTCAATTTCCACAATGTAACAGTTTCAGTAAATAGGAAAAAATAAAGTAAAGTATTTTTTTATAAACAAAAAGCAGGCATAATAGCTTTCAATAATCATGAAAACAGCGAACAAAAGAGGGAGAGGGGTAAAAAGCTAAATTTTTGCGCCAAGAATGAGATAAAATATATATATTTTTTTGCGCCAAAACCAACACCAAGAAATGACGCAACTCACGTCATAACAAACGCGACTTCGCGCCAAAACAACTAGCATCAACAGAGACGCACGAAATTACAAAATTTGCGCCATCAAAGGCGCAACTTCGCGCTAAAATTTGTTTGCGACAAAAATGATGCAATAAATAACAGCATTTTGTGTCCTCGCGAGCCTAGATTTGCCTGCAAAAATACAGAAAACAAGCCAAATTTAGAAAAAAAGACTAAAACCTCAGGTAAGAAAAAAATAAACTTCCCCAAAAAAATTCCTATACTGAAACTGTTTAGACTGCAAAAGGGAAATATACATGGTCTTGACTCATGGAAAATATAAGTAAATACATATATTTAAAACTTTACAATATAATATAAAGTGCCAAACATAGCTGAGAGTGTCTTAAAAAATGATACATACTTACCAGAAGACACCCATCCACATATAGCAGACATCCAAACCAGTGGGCAGGTAATGGTATATTAGTAGAACGTTGATCTGAAAAGGGAGGCAGGGGATGAATATCTGTGACCGATTAGAGAGAGCCTTCGAAAGGATTTTCCATGGGTGAAACCACTAAATCAATAGGCAATACTCCCTTCATATCCCTCTGACAAACGCTGTACTCTGAGAGGAATTGGGCTTTAGAATGCTTAGAAGCGCCTATCATAGAAGAAATCATAAAAATTAAGCACAAACTTACTTCACCACATCCATAGGAGGCAAAGTGTGTAAAACTGTATTTATAGGCATTTTGAGGTTTGGGAAACTTTGCCCCTCCTGGTAGGAATGCATATCCCATATGTCACTAGCTCATGGACTCTTGCCAATTACATGAAAGAAAGTATGTTTACTCAGACCTCCTGCTGTTCAGATGTTCACTAACCAAGACTTCTAAAAAGCAAAGGTAATGCGTTTGTCCCAAAAAGCAGACATTTGTTTAGATAGACAGATAGGTCACTTCAAAGGGACCTTATCACATGGTATTCTCAGGTTTGTACTTCCATATACGGACTTTCCTGCCTTAGGATGTGTAATAAAATTACCTAGATCAAGATGCCCCCTGTGGACAACAGACGTTCAGTCTGAACTGATATTTGAATATACACAAATTCTCAGGGAATGTGACCCTTATCATCTAAGTGTAAATTAGTACACACTGAGTTTCAACACACAAAGCTCAGACCTACGTCTATATGGAAGGCATGTGGAAGATATGAAATTTTAAAGTTTAGACAAATTTTCAATATATTTTTTATATAAGTTAATATGCCCAGATTGTATGAATAATATATATGAATCCAGGGGATGCATCACATGTTGCACAATATATATTAAATATGAAGTAAAGTAGATAAATAACTGTATGGTTGAATTTAAAATGTTTGGCAAACTGTTTCAGAGATCTGGTATACAAATGAGGTTTGGAAATTAATACATACTAAATAAGCTGTCCTATGAATATTATCATAGACATGAGTCCATGCACTAAAAAATTATTAAGACGTGAAATTATTAAATAAAATATATAATATGGAATGATATGATTCTATTAAAATGAAATAACTAATAGTATAACTACTTATTAATATGATACCAGAAATATTGAATCATCATTACCAAGTCCCCTCATAGAAATATGACTTTAAAGTACATCTCTTAATATATTATAAGTAGGAAATTGTATTGAGACATACACTAAGGGTATGTATATTATATATATGCATATATATACTTTAGATTTAATATATGCCCATGTTTTGAAATGTGCATGCTCAGTTAAATTAAATAATCACATATATATTGACCAGATGCTTTATTAAAGCTAGGAAATAATAAGTATATTTAATATACATTTATGAAAATATATATTGTTCTGTATATAAAACAATAAACAATAAACTTGCTCAAATCACAATCCAATAAACAGAAAACAAAAACAATGTGATAGTGCACAAAATGATATTTCTTTCCTAAGATATGGAGAGTCCACGTACGTCGGGTACTTTTCCCTGCAAGCAAGGATTTGGGTTTAGTTGAGTCCACGTCAATCTCTTCAGTAGAGAAGTGGTGGCTTTAAAGCAGGAACTTGTGAGGTAGTCCTTGCTTTGTTTCCTAACACATTGCTGCCCATAGTACAAAAAACAATAGTTGGTCACTCTGTTCCTTCTTTTTCTACAGGTCTCTGTAAGGCATATGTGCCCTTTCACACCTTGTGAGCTGTCTTCCTTTTTTTATATATATTTATTTTTGCTACAGTAATGTGACCAGCATACAGAAAAGTTGCCTTACAAAGGCCAGACATTAATGACACATCAGTGGTTATACAAAAAAAAGAAAAAAGAATCATGGGTATATTCAAATTATAACAAAGAAAATGGAAAAAACAAATGTCTCTCTACTGTAATTTTTATCTTTTTACACAATACTTGCAGAGACCACATATCTCATAGAGACGTGATAGTAATGACCTTATCTAGTGAAGTAAATCAACTTTTTTAACGGGGAAAAACCTACTCTGATCAAGACATTTACACAATATACAATTATATATACTATCTAACTTGAATTATTAATACTCAGACTTATCTAAGCTGAGAAGATATAACAAAATAAGACAAAGTAAAACAAAACAAGGCAAAATAGGACAAAAAAAAAAAAAGCCGGACAGCTAGACTGCAGATAAGTGCTTTTGTCTTCTAGGTCTTGGAGACTTGCACTTCAGAGGAATATGTCATATGCAGCAGATGGGGACATTTGTAAAATCCTTTATACAAGATTTTCTTTGGCAGTGGGCAGGCACATTATGTATGTTTTATACAGGATTTTCTTTGGCAGTGGGCAGGCACATTATAGGGGGTAGTTATCAAGCCGTCTACTTTTCTGGCTTCTCCGGCCCAATACGCCCGCCTAAGCTCGCCTACCTTCGCCGCCACGGACCTTGAATACGTTCGCCTAAGTTATCAAATAAAGCTGTCAAAAAGCCGCGGGGCGATGAGCAGCGGACTGTGACAGTTATCACTCATCCGATCTCGCTGCCCTTCGGCTTTTTCCCAGCTTTATTGCTAGCCTGTCACTAAGCACTAACACTAAACTACACTGTTCTACCCCTATACCGGCGCCCCCGGAGCCCCCCGCAACTAAATAAAGTTACTAACCCCTAAACCGCCGCTCCTAGACCCTGCCGCAACTCTTATAAATGTATTAACCCCTAAACCGCCGCTCCCGGACACCGCTGCCACCTACAGTATACCTAGTAACCCCTATCCTGCCCCCCCTACACCGTCGCCCTCTATTATAAAATTATTAACCCCTATCCTGCTGATCCCGCACCTCTCCGCAACTAAATAAATAGTTTAACCCCTAAACCGCCGCTCCATGAACCCGCCGCAACCTATATTAAACCTATTAACCCCTATCCTGCCCCCCCTACACCGTCGCCACCTATAATAAATTTATTAACCCCTATCCTGCCCCCCACTAGACCCTGCCGCAACTCTTATAAATGTATTAACCCCTAAACCGCCGCTCCCGGACACCGCTGCCACCTACAGTATACCTAGTAACCCCTATCCTGCCCCCCCTACACCGTCGCCCTCTATTATAAAATTATTAACCCCTATCCTGCTGATCCCGCACCTCTCCGCAACTAAATAAATAGTTTAACCCCTAAACCGCCGCTCCATGAACCCGCCGCAACCTATATTAAACCTATTAACCCCTATCCTGCCCCCCCTACACCGTCGCCACCTATAATAAATTTATTAACCCCTATCCTGCCCCCCACTACGCCGCCGCCACTGTAATAAAATTATTAACCCCTAAACCTAAGTCTAACCCTAACGCCCCCCTAACTTAAATATTAATTAAATAAATCTAAATAAATTAACTCTTATTAACTAAATGAATCCTATTTAAAACTAAATACTTACCATTAAAATAAACCCTAATATAGCTACAATATAAATAATAATTATATTCTAGCTATCTTAGGATTTATATTTATTTGACAGGTAACTTACAATTTATTTTAACCAGGTACAATAACTATTAAATAGTTATTAACTATTTAATAGCTTACCTAGCTAAAATAAAGAGAAATGTACCTGTGAAATAAATCCTAACCTAAGTTACAATTACACCTAACACTACACTATACTTTAATAAATTATTCCTATTTAAAAATAAATACTTACCTGTAAAATAAACCCTAAGATAGCTACAATATAATTAATAATTATATTATAGCTATCTTAGGATTTATATTTATTTTACAAGTAACTTTGTATTTATTTTAGCTAGTTAGAATAGTTATTAAATAGTTATTAACTATTTAATAACTACCTAGCTAAAAGAAATACAAAATTACCTGTAAAATAAATCCTAACCTAAGTTACAATTAAACCTAATACTACACTATCATTAAATTAACTAAATAAACTACCTACAAATAACTACAATTAAATACAATTACATAAACTAACTAAAGTACAAAAAATAAAAAAAGCTAAGTTACAAAAAATAAAAAAATAAGTTACAAACATGTTAAAAATATTACAACAATTTTAAGCTACTTACACCTAATCTAAGCCCCCTAATAAAATAACAAACCCCCCAAAATAAGAAAAATCCCTACCCTATTCTAAATTAAATAAATTTCAAAGCTCTTTTACCTTACCAGCCCTTAAAAGGGCCATTTGTGGGGGTATGCCCCAAACAGTTCAGCTCTTTTGCCTGTAAAAAAAAAATACAACCCCCCCCAACATTAAAACCCACCACCCACATACCCCTAATCTAACCCAAACCCCCCTTACAAAAACCTAACACTAATCCCCTGAAGATCATCCTACCTTGAGTCGTCTTCACTCAGCCGAGCCACCGATGGAACTGAAGAGGACATCCGGAGCGGAAGAAGTTAATCCTCCAAGCGGCGCTGAAGAAATCTTCCATCCGATGAAGTCATCATCCAGGCGGCGCTGAAGAAGTCTTTGATCCGGCCGATGTCATCTTCCAAGAGGCGCTGAAGATGTCTTCTATCCGGGCGAAGTCATCTTCCAAGCCGGGTCTTGAATCTTCCTTCCGCCGACGCGGAACCACCTTCTTCACCGACGGACTACAACGAATGACGGCTCCTTTAAGGGACGTCATCCAAGATGGCGTCCCCTCAATTCCGATTGGCTGATAGGATTCTATCAGCCAATCGGAATTAAGGTAGGAAAATCTGATTGGCTGATGGAATCAGCCAATCAGATTCAAGTTCAATCCGATTGGCTGATCCAATCAGCCAATCAGATTGAGCTCGCATTCTATTGGCTGATCGGAACAGCCAATAGAATGCGAGCTCAATCTGATTGGCTGATTCCATCAGCCAATCAGATTTTTCCTACCTTAATTCCGATTGGCTGATAGAATCCTATCAGCCAATCGGAATTGAGGGGACGCCATATTGGATGACGTCCCTTAAAGGAGCCGTCATTCGTCGTAGTCCGTCGGTGAAGAAGGTGGTTCCGTGTCGGCGGAAGGAAGATTCAAGACCCGGCTTGGAAGATGACTTCGCCCGGATAGAAGACCTCTTCAGCGCCGCCTGGATGATGACTTCATCGGATGGAAGATTTCTTCAGCGCCGCTTGGAGGATTAACTTCTTCCGCTCCGGATGTCCTCTTCAGTTCCATCGGTGGCTCGGCTGAGTGAAGACGACTCAAGGTAGGATGATTAGTGTTAGGTTTTTGTAAGGGGGGTTTGGGTTAGATTAGGGGTATGTGGGTGGTGGGTTTTAATGTTGGGGGGGGGGGGGTTGTATTTTTCTTTTACAGGCAAAAGAGCTGAACTTTTTGGGGCATGCCCCCACAAATGGCCCTTTTAAGGGCTGGTAAGGTAAAAGAGCTTTGAAATTTATTTAATTTAGAATAGGGTAGGGATTTTTCTTATTTTGGGGGGGTTTGTTATTTTATTAGGGGGCTTAGATTAGGTGTAAGTAGCTTAAAATTGTTGTAATATTTTTAACATGTTTGTAACTTATTTTTTTATTTTTTGTAACTTAGCTTTTTTTATTTTTTGTACTTTAGTTAGTTTATGTAATTGTATTTAATTGTAGTTATTTGTAGGTAGTTTATTTAATTAATTTAATGATAGTGTAGTGTTAGGTTTAATTGTAACTTAGGTTAGGATTTATTTTACAGGTAATTTTGTATTTCTTTTAGCTAGGTAGTTATTAAATAGTTAATAACTATTTAATAACTATTCTAACTAGCTAAAATAAATACAAAGTTACCTGTAAAATAAATATAAATCCTAAGATAGCTATAATATAATTATTAATTATATTGTAGCTATCTTAGGGTTTATTTTACAGGTAAGTATTTATTTTTAAATAGGAATAATTTATTAAAGTATAGTGTAGTGTTAGGTGTAATTGTAACTTAGGTTAGGATTTATTTCACAGGTACATTTCTCTTTATTTTAGCTAGGTAAGCTATTAAATAGTTAATAACTATTTAATAGTTATTGTACATGGTTAAAATAAATTGAAAGTTACCTGTCAAATAAATATAAATCCTAAGATAGCTACAATATAATTCTTATTTATATTGTAGCTATATTAGGGTTTATTTTAAAGGTAAGTATTTAGTTTTAAATAGGATTCATTTAGTTAATAAGAGTTAATTTATTTAGATTTATTTAATTAATATTTAAGTTAGGGGGGCGTTAGGGTTAGGGTTAGGTTTAGGGGTTAATCATTTTATTACAGTGGCGGCGGCGTAGTGGGGGGCAGGATAGGGGTTAATAAATTTATTATAGGTGGCGACGGTGTAGGGGGGCCGATTAGGGGTTAATATATTTATTATAGGTGGCGACGGTGTAGGGGGGGCAGGATAGGGGTTAATACATTTAATATAGGTTGCGGCGGGTTCAGGGAGCGGCGGTTTAGGGGTTAATACATTTATTATAGTTGCGGAGGGGTCCGGGAGCGCCGGTTTAGGGGTTAATATGTATAGAGTAGCTTGCGGTGGGCTCCGGGAGCGGTGGTTTAGGGGGTAATAACTTTATTTAGTTGCGGCGGTGTAGGGGGGGTCAGATTAGCGGTGTTTAGACTCGGGGTACATGTTAGGGTGTTAGGTGCAGACAGTTCCCATAGAAATCAATGGGATGTCTGGCAGCAGCGAACTTGTACTTTCGCTATGGTCAGACTCCAATTGATTCCTATGGGATCCACTGCCTCCAGGCTGGCGCTTTGAAAACCAGGTACGCTGGGCCGTAAAAGTGCCGAGCGTACCTGCTAGTTTTTTGATAACTAGCAAAAGTAGTGAGAATGTGCCGCACTTGTGTGCGGAACATCTGGAGTGACGTAAGAATCGATCTGTGTCGGACTGAGTCCGGCGGATCGAAGTTTACGTCACAAAATTCTACTTTTGCCGGTCTCGAGCCTTTGATAACTAAGGCGAATCAGCCTTGCCACAAATACGCTGCGGAATTCCAGCGTATTTGAGGTTGACGGCTTGATAACTAGGCCCCTCAGTATGTTTTATACAGGATTTTCTTTGTCAGTGGGCAGGCACATTATGTATGTTTTATACAGGATTCTCTTTGGCAGTGGGCAGGCACATTATGTAAGTTTTATACAGGATTCTCTTTGGCAGTGGGCAGGCACATTATGTATGTTTTATACAGGATTCTCTTTGGCAGTGGGCAGGCACATTATGTATGTTTTATACAGGATTCTCTTTGGCAGTGGGCAGACACATTATGTATGTTTTATACAGGATTCTCTTTGGCAGTGGGCAGGCACATTATGTATGTTTTATACAGGATTCTCTTTGGCAGTGGGCAGGCACATTATGTATGTTTTATACAAGATTTTCTTTGGCAGTGGGCAGGCACATTATGTATGTTTTATACAAGATTTTCTTTGGCAGTGGGCAGGCACATTATGTATGTTTTATACAGGATTTTCTTTGGCAGTGGGCAGGCACATTATGTATGTTTTATACAGGATTCTCTTTGGCAGTGGGCAGGCACATTATGTATGTTTTATACAGGATTCTCTTTGGCAGTGGGCAGGCACATTATGTATGTTTTATACAGGATTCTCTTTGGCAGTGGGCAGGCACATTATGTAAGTTTTATACAGGATTCTCTTCGGCAGTGGGCAGGCACATTATGTATGTTTTATACAGGATTCTCTTTGGCAGTGGGCAGGCACATTATGTATGTTTTATACAGGATTCTCTTTGGCAGTGGGCAGGCACATTATGTATGTTTTATACAGGATTCTCTTTGGCAGTGGGCAGGCACATTATGTATGTTTTATACAGGATTCTCTTTGGCAGTGGGCAAGCACATTATGTATGTTTTATACAGGATTCTCTTTGGCAGTGGGCAGGCACATTATGTATGTTTTATACAGGATTCTCTTTGGCAGTGGGCAGGCACATTATGTATGTTTTATACAGGATTTTCTTTGGCAGTGGGCAGGCACATTATGTATGTTTTATACAGGATTCTCTTTGGCAGTGGGCAGGCACATTATGTATGTTTTATACAGGATTCTCTTTGGCAGTGGGCAGACACATTATGTATGTTGATACTAGGGGGTAATATTCCCTTTATTGGGACGTTTTCCTCTTTGGGCTAATTTTGTTGAAATAATGTATTAGTATGTGTGTGGCTTATGTTTTATACAGGGATTTATGTATAAACTTACAATTTGGGAGGTTGGTTCTCTTTGCTTAGCTAGAACAGGCTAACTGACAGACTGCTTGAGCGTTTGTGTAAATTAAAGGGACAGTAAAGGCAAAACTAACCTTTCATGATTCAGATAGGGCATGCAATTTTAAACAACTTTCCAATTTACTTTTATCATCAAATTTGCTTTGTTCCCTTGGTGGTATTTTTGAAAAGCTAAACCTAGCTAGGCTCAAACTGATTTCTAAACAGTTGAAAACCGCCTCCTAGCTCAGAGCATTTTTAAAGTTTTTTACAGTTAGACTGTGCTAGTTCACATGTGTCATATAGATAACATTGTGCTCACTCCCGTGAAGTTATTTAGGAGTCTTCACTGATTGACTACACTGCATGTCTGTCAAAGGCACTTAGATAAGGGGACTGTCTGCAAAGGCTTAGTTACAAGGTAATCACAGAGGTAAAAAGTACATTAATATAACTGTGTTGGTTATGCAAAAACGGGTATTGGGTAATAAAGGGATTATCTATCTTTTTAAATAAGAAAAATGTTGGTGTAGACTGTCCCTTTAAGCTCTGGTGTTGTAGGCAGAGAGAAACGCGTGCCTTTTACTTGCTGCGTAGTTTCACTCTGCTAGTCACGTGACCTCTCTGCTGTCGGATATTCATGGAGTGGAGCAGCATCATTGAATTTCAGTCTCTTCAGTGTTGATATACTATACAATCGTTTTAGAAACCTTTGGCAGCCAAATTGTGTATAAGTGTTATGGTAAGGCATCTCAGCCTGTCTGAGGTGTAGGGAGCCTGATTGGTTTATTATTTTAAATCATTTTTGCATAACATTAAGCGGCTGTGGTATTAAAAATTCTTAAAGTATTATGGACATGGACCAAGACTCTGTGTCTTTTGACAAATGTTTGCTATGCCTAGAGGCACAAATTGTTTTGCCTATGCAATTCTGTGCTGCATGCTTAGCTAGAACACTTCAATTTAAAGATACATTGTTGCCCTCTGAGCCCAATGTCTCTCAGGATGATGCTGTTCAGGCAATGCCACAGCTTTCTCCTCAAACGTCCTAAGCCTCTATGGCGTTTCATACAGTGTCCTGCAGTTCCTCTCAGCCTCCAGGAGGAGTTTATTTGCCTGCATATTTTGCTGCACTGGTATCTTCTGCTGTATTTGCTGCATTATCTGCTTTTTCTATGCTGGTGAAATCTCAGATTTGGACAGTATTATTCCTTCATCTGATACTGAAGAAGTAAACTTAAGATTTAAGCTTGAACACCTTTGTGTACTGTTAAAGGAGGTATTGGCTACTTTGGACAACTCCAATACTTCTGTCATTGTCAACCCTAAGAAGTCTAGTAAACTTAATAAATACTATGATGCTCATTTCTCCCAGACCGTGTGACGGAGATTATTTCACAGAAATGGGAGAAGCTAGGGATTTCTTTTTGTTCCTTTTGTAACTTCAAAGGTCAAAAGTCTTCCTCTCCCTCTTCCAAGCAGGAGCAGTCCAAGTCTTCTTGGAAGCCCAATCAGTCTTGGAATAAGGGGAAGCAATCAAAGAAACCCTCAGCTGAGTCTAAGTCAGTATGAAGGGGTGGCCCCTAGTCCTGGTTCGGATCAAGTGGGGGGCAGACTTTCCCTATTTTGTCAAGTGTGGAGACGAGATGTCCAAGATCCTTGGGCTGTGGACATAGTATCTCAGGGTTACAAAATAAAATTCAAAACTTTCCCTCCCAGGGGCAGATTCCACCTCTCAAGATTATCTGCAGACCAGGTAAAAAGAGAGGCATTCTTGAACTGCGTTCAGGACATTTCCTCCCTGGGAGTGATTGTTCCACTTCCAGTAAGAGAACAGGGTCTAGGATTCTATTCAAATCTGTTCATGGTTCCCATAAAAGAGGGAACTTTTCGACCTATTTTAGACCTAAAGTGCCTCAACAAGTTTCTCAGGGTACCATCCTTCAAAATGGAAACAATTCATTACATTCTTCCTTTGGTCCAAGAGGGTCAGTTCATGACGACCATAGACCTGAAGGACGTGTATCTTCATGTTCCTATCCACAGGGATTATGACAAATTCCTGAGATTTGCCTTTCTAGACAAACACTTTCAGTTTGTGGCTCTTCTGTTTGGCCTTGCCACAGTTCCCAGAATTTTCTCAAAGATTCTAGGGTCTCTCTTGGCAGTGATCAGGTCTCAGGGAATTGCAGTGGCGCCATACCTGGATAACATATTGGTTCAGGCGCCATCTTTTCAACAAGCAAACTCTCATACAGATATCTTGTCATCTTTTCTACGTTCCCACGGTTGGAAAATGAATCTGGAAAATAGTTCCCTTGTTCCAGCTACAAGGGTGGTTTTCATACTCTACAAGGGAGCAGGTTCTGGTGTTGGGAGCTGTTGTGCAGAGGTGTCAGGTTTTGGGGTTAAAGTTGTGTTTTGTCTGTGTGAATCTTTCCTTTTTGGCATAATTAAACTGGTACAAGGTTTTACAAAATAAAGGTGAAGGTTTAATTGATAGATTATGTAGCAATGCAGAGAGATGCGAACTAGATAAAGGCAAAAGTCTCTGTGCAAACAATAATACAAAGTAACTTGGTTAAGTCAGTCTTAAAGCAGGCAAAAATGTAAATAAACTGTAGACAAGAAACTTGCAAATAGCAGGCAGGATATGTATATGTATATGCTGTTGACCAAAACTTGGCAGTGACAGGCAGTATATGAAGAGATGCTGTAATCAGGTAACTTTGTAATAACAGGCAGGATACTTGCATAGACTGTAGACTGGTAAATTTGTAGTAACAGGCAGGAATGCAGATATTTGTAATAACAGGCAGGATACTTGCATAGGCTGTATGTAGACTGGTTACTTTGTAGTAACAGGCAGGAATGCAGTTCTTTGTAATAACAGGCAGGATACTTGCATAGACTGTAGACTGGTAACTTTGTAGTCAGGATACTTGCATAGACTGTAGACTAGTAAATTTGTAGTAACAGGCAGGAATGTAGATTTTTGTAATAACAGGCAGGATACTTGCATAGGCTGTAAACTGGAACTCTGTAGTAACAGAGAGGAATGCAGATCTTTGTAATAACAGACAGGATACTTGCATAGGCTGTAAACTGGAACTCTGTAGTAACAGACAGGAATGCAGTTCTGTGTAATAGCAGGCAGGATACTTGCATAGTCTGTAGACTGGAACTCTGTAGTAACAGGCAGGATACTTGCATAGGCTGTAGACTGGAACTCTGTAGTAACAGGCAGGATACTTCCATAGGCTGTAGACTGGAACTCTGTAGTAACATGCAGGATACTTGCATAGGCTGTAGACTGGAACTCTGTAGTAACAGACAGGAATGCAGTTCTGTGTAATAGCAGGCAGGATACTTGCATAGTCTGTAGACTGGAACTCTGTAGTAACAGGCAGGATACTTGCATAGTCTGTAGACTGGAACTCTGTAGTAACAGGCAGGATACTTGCATAGGCTGTAGACTGGAACTCTGTAGTAACATGCAGGATACGTGCATAGGCTGTAGACTGGAACTCTGTAGTAACAGGCAGAATACTTACGTAGGGTGAAGACTGGAACTCTGTAGTAACAGGCAGGAATGCAGATCTTTGTAATAACAGGCAGAATACTTGCATAGGCTGTAGACTAGTAACTTTGTAGTAACAGGCAGGAATGCAGATCTTTGTAATAACAGGCAGGTTACTTGCATATGATGTAGACTCGTAACTTTGTAGTAACAGGTAACAACAAGCAAAAGTACCTGAGGCAGTCGTTTAGGAAAAATCAGAGAATAAGCCAAGGTCTATTGCCTGGAAATCAGTTCAGAACTGAAACACAGTGCCAAGGAAAAATCCAGAAGAGTAGTCTCAAAATGAAGCAGTAATCAGGCACCAGAAAATCCAACAAATCTGTATTCAAACAGGAGAGGTTCTGTCAGAGTGCAATACTCAATGTCAAGGCCCAGAACTGAAAGCAAACCTGCCTAATATAGCAGGCTGCTGATTATATGATTTGTTACTGCTGGTAGCCAGGTGGAGCCAGAGGGCCAAAGTTGCAACAAACAGAAAAACAATATTCTCAGCTTGTGATCAAGCCATCTGGTGGTGAAGAGGTAAGTCAGCTGACTGGGAAAGAACAGCAGCAAAAATAGAAACAGGTCCCAGGTTCAATTCTAGGCTGGATCATGACATAGGTTTTCTTAGGGACCATAATAGATTTCCTCTATGAAAATTTTTCTGACGGAGGTCAGAAAATCCAAAATTCTCTCCTCTTGCCTCTCTCTTTAGCCCCTTAACGACCAAGGACGTACGCCACACGTCCTCAAAAAAAATACAGTTAATGACCGAGGACGTGTGGCGTACGTCCTTGGTCTGGAAAGCAGCTGGAAGCGATCCTGCTCGCTTCCAGCTGCTTTCCGGTTATTGCAGTGATGCCTCGATATGGAGGCATCCTGCAATAACCCCCCTTGGCCATCTGATGCAGAGAGAGCCACTATGTGGCCCTCTCTGCACCGGACATCGATGGCCGGTATCGTTGGTGGGTGGGAGCTTACGTGGGAGGCGGGTGGGCGGCCATCGGTGCTCTGTGTGAAGTGGAGGGGGGCGGGATCGGGGGCGGGATCTACGGGGGCACGCACGGGAGCGCGCGCGTGCACGGGGGGTGGCGGGCGGGCGCGTGCACGGGGTGGGAGCGGGTGGGAACCGCTACACTACAGAAAAAAAAAGTTAAAAGCTAAAAAAAAATAATAAATCTAAATATTAAAAATGTAATCTAAGGGACCTGGAAGGGGTTGGGGGTTGGTCTTGGTGGGGGGGGAAAGCTACACTACAGAAAAGGGCATTTTTTTAAAACAAAAGGCACATTTTTTTACAAAACTGGGTACTGGCAGACAGCTGCCAGTACCCAAGATGGCGCCCATTAAGGCAGAGGGTAAGGGTTAGAGAGCTGTTTGGTGGGGGATCAGTGAGGTTGGGGTCTAAGGGGGGATCCTACACATCAGCATATGTAAATATGCTTTTTTTTTTTTTAAAAAAAAAAAAAGGGCCTAATACCTTTTATTTTAGTACTGGCAGAGTTTCTGCCAGTACTTAAGATGGCGGGGACAATTGTGGGGTGGGGGAGGGAAGAGAGCTGTTTGGGAGGGATCAGGGGGTCTGATGTTTCAGGTGGGAGGCTGAGCTCTACACTAAAGCTAAAATTAACCCTGCAAGCTCCCTACAAGCTACATAATTAACCCCTTCACTGCTAGCCATAATACACGTGTGATGCGCAGCAGCATTTAGAGGCCTTCTAATTACCAAAAAGCAATGCCAAAGCCATATATGTCTGCTATTTCTGAACAAAGGGGATCCCAGAGAAGCATTTACAACCATTTGTGCCATAATTGCACAAGCTGTTTGTAAATAATTTCAGTGAGAAACCTAAAATTGAGAAAAAATTAACGTTTTTTTTAATTTGATCGCATTTGGCTGTGAAATGGTGGCATGAAATATACCAAAATTGGCCTAGATCAGTACTTGGGGTTGTCTACTACACTACACTAAAGCTAAAATTATCCCTAAAAGCTCCCTACATTCTCCATAATTAACCCCTTCACTGCTGGGCATAATACACGTGTAGTGCGCAGTGGCATTTAGCAGCCTTCTAATTACTAAAAAGCAACGCCAAAGCCATATAAGTCTGCTACTTCTGAACAAAGGGGATCCCAGAGAAGAATTTACAACCATTTATGCCATAATTGCACAAGCTGTAAATAATTTAAGTTAGTAACCAAAAGTTTGTGAAAAAATTTGTGAAAAGTTAACGATTTTTTGTATTTGATCGCATTTGGCGGTGAAATAGTGGCATGAAATATACCAAAATGGGCCTAGATCAATACTTTGGGTTGTCTACTAAAAAAATATATATACATGTCAATGGATATTCAGAGATTCCTGAAAGATATCAGTGTTCTAATGTAACTAGCGCTAATTTTGAAAAGAAATGGTTTGGAAATAGCAAAGTGCTACTTGTATTTATGGCCCTATAGTTTACAAAAAAAGCAAAGAACATGTAAACATTGGGTATTTCTAAACTCAGGACAAAATTTAGAAACTATTTAGCATGGGTGTTTTTTGGTGGTTGTAGATGTGTAACAGATTTTGGGGGTCAAAGTTAGAAAAAGTGTGTTTTTTTCCATTTTTTCCTCATATTTTATAATTTTTTTTTATAGTAAATTATAAGATATGATAAAAATAATGTTATCTTTAGAAAGTCCATTTAATGGCGAGAAAAACGGTATATAATATGTGTGGGTACAGTAAATGAGTAAGAGGAAAATTACAGCTTAACACAAACACAGCAGAAATGTAAAAATAGCCTTGGTCCCAAACGGACAGAAAATGGAAAAGTGCTGTGGTCATTAAGGGGTTAGTCTACTGTTTAGCCATCAGCGGCTCAATGTATGGAGGTAATTAGTCTGATGGTCCATTCCATGGACATCATTCCCTTTGCTCGATTCCATTTGAGAGCTCTGCAATTATGTATGCTCAGACAATGGGGCCCATTTATCAAGCTCCGAATGGAGCTTGTGGGCCCGTATTTCTGGTGAGTCTTCAGACTCACCAGACACACCAGTTATAAAGCAGCGGTCTAAAGACCGCTGCTCCATAACCCTGTCCGCCTGCTCTGATGAGGCGGACAGGAATTGCTGGAAATCAACCCGATCAAGTATGATCAGGTTGATTGACACCCCCCTGCTGGCGGCCCATTGGCCGCGAGTCTGCAGGAGGCGGCGTTGCACAAGCAGCTCTTGTGAGCTGCTGGTGCAATGCTGAATACGGAGAGCATATTGCTCTCCGCATTCAGTGAGGTCTTGCGGACCTGATCCACATGTCGGATCAGATCCGCAAGACCTTTGATAAGTAGGCCCCAATGGAACAGAGACCATTCTGATCTGTCTCAGAGGATAGATCTAGACCAGTCAACAAGAGACTTTCTCCCATGGTGGCTTTCTCACGATCATCTGTCTCAGGGCACATGCTTTTGGAGACCTTCCTGGGTGATTGTGACCACGGATGCCAGCCTGCTAGGCTGGGGAGCAGTGTGGGACTTGTTAAAGGTGCAGGGACTATGGACTCACGAAGAGTCTGCTCTCCCCATAAACATCTTGGAGTTGAGAGTGATTTACAATGCTCTGTGGGCTTGGCCTCAATTTTTCTTAATGTGTGAAAAAAGGAGGTTTGGAGTATAGAGCGCAAATGAATGCTAAAACCTTTAAGAGCAATTAAGTGTAGGTATTATTGGATAAATGCTGTGTTTTTAGAAATATATCAAAATGATAGAACCTTTAAGAACAATTGGATGTAGGTATTATTTGATAAATGCTGTATTTTTTAGGAATATATCAAACTGATGGCACTGAAATCTAACGGCTAGATTTAGAGTTTTGTCGGTAACGACCCGCGTAGCTAACGCCGGCTTTTTTCTGGCCGCACCATAAAAATAACTCTGGTATTGAGAGTCCACAAAAAGGCTGCGTTAGGCTCCAAAAAAGGAGCGTACAGCATTTTTAACGCAACTTCAACTCTTGATACCAGAGTTGCTTACGCAAGCGGCCAGCCTCAAAAACGTGCTCGTGCACGATTCCCCCATAGGAAACAATGGGGCTTTTTGAGTTGAAAAAAAACCTAACACCTGCAAAAAAGCAGCGTTAAGCTCCTAACGCGGCCCCATTGTTTGCTATGGGGAAACACTTCCTACGTCTGCACCTAACACCCTAACATGTACCCCGAGTCTAAACACCCCTACCCTTACACTTATTAACCCCTAATCTGCCGCCCCCGCTATCGCTGACCCCTGCATATTATTTTTAACCCCTAATCTTCCGCTCCGTAAACCGCCGCTACTTACATTATCCCTATGTACCCCTAATCTGCTGCCCCTAACACCGCCGACCCCTATATTATATTTATTAAACCCTAATCTGCCCCCCACAACGTCGCCGCAACCTAACTACACTTATTAACCCCTAATCTGCCGAGCGGAGCTCACCGCTACTATAATAAATGTATTAACCCCTAAAGCTAAGTCTAACCCTAACCCTAACACCCCCCTAAGTTAAATATAATTTTATTCTAACAAAATAAATTAACTCTTAGGCCTAGATTTAGAGTTTGGCGTTAGCCGTGAAAACCAGCGTTAGAGGCTCCTAACGCTGGTTTTAGGCTACCGCCGGTATTTGGAGTCACTCAAAAAAGGGTCTAACGCTCACTTTTCAGCCGCGACTTTTCCATACCGCAGATCCCCTTACGTAAATTACGTATCCTATCTTTTCAATGGGATCTTCCTAACTCCGGTATTTAGAGTCGTGGCTGAAGTGAGCGTTATAACTCTAACGACAAAACTCCAGCTGCAGAAAAAAAGCAGGAGTTAAGAGCTTTCTGGGCTAACGCCGGTTCATAAAACTCTTAACTACTGTACCCTAAAGTACACTAACACCCATAAACTACCTATGTACCCCTAAACTGAGGTCCCCCCACATCGCCGCCACTCAAATTTTTTTTTTAACCCCTAATCTGCCGAACGCAAAGCGCCGCCAGCTAAATTATCCCTATGTACCCCTAATCTGCTGCCCCTAACCCCGCCGACCCCTATATTATATTTATTAACCCCTAATCTGCCCCCCTCAACGTTGCCTCCACCTGCCTACACTTATTAACCCCTAATCTGCCGAGCGGACCGCACCGCTACTATAATAAATGTATTAACCCCTAATCCGCCTCACTAACCCTATAATAAATAGTATTAACCCCTAATCTGCCCTTCCTAACATCGCCGACACCTAACTTCAATTATTAACCCCTAATCTGCCGACCGGAGCTCACCGCTATTCTAATAAATGGATTAACCCCTAAAGCTAAGTCTAACCCTAACACTAACACCCCCCTAAGTTAAATATAATTTACATCTAACGAAATGAATTATCTCTTATTAACTAAATTATTCCTATTTAAAGCTAAATACTTACCTGTAAAATAAATCCTAATATAGCTACAATATAAATTATAATTATATTGTAGCTATTTTAGGATTAATATTTATTTTACAGGCAACTTTGTATTTATTTTAACCAGGTACAATAGCTATTAAATAGTTAAGAACTATTTAATAGTTACCTAGTTAAAATAAATACAAAATTACCTGTAAAATAAATCCTAACCTAAGTTACAATTAAACCTAACACTATACTATCATTAAATTAATTAAATAAAATACCTACAATTACCTACAATAAAACCTAACACTACACTATCAATAAATAAATTAAATACAATTCCTACAAATAACTACAATGAAATAAACTAACTAAAGTACAAAAAATAAAAAAATATTTACAAACATAAGAAAAATATTACAACAATTTTAAACTAATTACACCTACTCTAAGCCCCCTAATAAAATAACAAAGACCCCCAAAATAACAAAATGCCCTACCCTATTCTAAATTACTACATTTCAAAGCTCTTTTACCTTACCAGCCCTGAACAGGGCCCTTTGCGGGGCATGCCCCAAGAAATTCAGCTCTTTTGCCTGTAAAAAAAAACATACAATACCCCCCCCAACATTACAACCCACCACCCACATACCCCTAATCTAACCCAAACCTCCCTTAAATAAACCTAACACTAAGCCCCTGAAGATCTTCCTACCTTGTCTTCACCCTACCAGGTTCACCGATCCGTCCTGAAGAGCTCCTCCGATGTCCTGATCCAAGCCCAAGCGGGGGGCTGAAGAGGTCCATGATCCGGTCGAAGTCTTCATCCAAGCAGGGCAGAAGAGGTCTTCCATCCGATTGAAGTCTTCATCCAGGCGGCATCTTCTATTGTCATCCATCCGGAGCGGAGCGGCAGGATCCTGAAGACCTCCAGCGCGGAACAGGAGGTCTTCAGGATCCGATCAGCCAATAGAATGCAAGATCAATCTGATTGGCTGATCGGATCAGCCAATCGGATTGAACTTGATTCTGATTGGCTGATTCCATCAGCCAATCAGAATATTCTTACCTTAATTCCGATTGGCTGATAGAATCCTATCAGCCAATCGGAATTCGAGGGACGCCATCTTGGATGACGTCATTTAAAGGAACCGTCATTCGTCGTTCAGTCGTCGGGCCGGATGGATGTTCCGCGCTGGAGGTCTTCAGGATCCTGCCGCTCCGCTCCGGATGGATGACAATAGAAGATGCCGCCTGGATGAAGACTTCAATCGGATGGAAGACCTCTTCTGCCCCGCTTGGATGAAGACTTCGACCGGATCATGGACCTCTTCAGCCCCCCGCTTGGGCTTGGATCAGGACATCGGAGGAGCTCTTCAGGACGGATCGGTGAACCTGGTAGGGTGAAGACAAGGTAGGAAGATCTTCAGGGGCTTAGTGTTAGGTTTATTTAAGGGGGGTTTGGGTTAGATTAGGGGTATGTGGGTGGTGGGTTGTAATGTTGGGGGGGGGGTATTGTATGTTTTTTTTTACAGGCAAAAGAGCTGAATTTCTTGGGGCATGCCCCGCAAAGGGCCCTGTTCAGGGCTGGTAAGGTAAAAGAGCTTTGAAATGTAGTAATTTAGAATAGGGTAGGGCATTTTGTTATTTTGGGGGTCTTTGTTATTTTATTAGGGGGCTTAGAGTAGGTGTAATTAGTTTAAAATTGTTGTAATATTTTTCTTATGTTTGGCTCTAAATCTAGCCGTTATTAAATAACTTATTCCTATTTAAAGCTAAATACTTACCTGTAAAATAAATCCTAATATAGCTACAATATAAATTATAATTATATTGTAGCTATTTTAGGATTAATATTTATTTTACAGGCAACTTTGTAATTATTTTAACCAGGTACAATAGCTATTAAATAGTTAAGAACTATTTAATAGTTACCTAGTTAAAATAAATACAAAATTACCTGTAAAATAAATCCTAACCTAAGTTACAATTAAACCTAACACTACACTATCAATAAATTAATTAAATAAAATACCTACAATTACCTACAATTAAACCTAACACTACACTATCAATACATTAATTAAATACAATATCTACAAATAACTAAAATGAAATAAACTAACTAAAGTACAAAAAATAAAAAAGAACTAAGTTACAAAAAATAAAAAAATATTTACAAACATAAGAAAAATATTACAACAATTTTAAACTAATTACACCTACTCTAAGCCCCCTAATAAAATAACAAAGACCCCCAAAATAAAAAAATGCCCTACCCTATTCTAAATTAATAAAGTTAAAAGCTCTTTTACCTTACCAGCCCTGAACAGGGCCCTTTGTGGGGCATGCCCCAAGAATTTCAGCTCTTTTGCCTGTAAAAAAAAACATACAATACCCCCCCCCAACATTACAACCCACCACCCACATACCCCTAATCTAACCCAAACCCCCCTTAAATAAACCTAACACTAAGCCCCTGAAGATCTTCCTACCTTGTCTTCACCTCACCAGGTATCACCGATCCGTCCTGGCTCCAAAATCTTCATCCAACCCAAGTGGGGGCTGGCGATCCATCATCAGGTGGCTGAAGCGGTCCAGAAGAGGCTCCAAAGTCTTCATCCTATCCGGGAAGAAGAGGCGATCCGGACCGGCAACCATCTTGATCCAAGCGGCATCTTCTATCTTCATCCGATGACGACCGGCTCCATCCTGAAGACCTCCAGCGCGGATCCGTCCTCTTCTTCCGACGACTTCCCGACGAATGACGGTTCCTTTAAGGGATGTCATCCAAGATGGCGTCCCTCGAATTCCGATTGGCTGATAGGATTCTATCAGCCAATCGGAATTAAGGTAGGAATATTCTGATTGGTTGATGGAATCAGCCAATCAGAATCAAGTTCAATCCGATTGGCTGATCCAATCAGCCAATCAGATTGAGCTCGCATTCTATTGGCTGATCGGAACAGCCAATAGAATGTGAGCTCAATCTGATTGGCTGATTGGATCAGCCAATCGGATTGAACTTGATTCTGATTGGCTGATTCCATCAGCCAATCAGAATATTCCTACCTTAATTCCGATTGGCTGATAGAATCCTATCAGCCAATCGGAATTCGAGGGACGCCATCTTGGATGACGTCCCTTAAAGGAACCGTCATTCGTCAGGAAGTCGTCGGAAGAAGAGGACGGATCCGTGCTGGAGGTCTTCAGGATGGAGCCGGTCGTCATCGGATGAAGATAGAAGATGCCGCTTGGATCAAGATGGTTGCCGGTCCGGATCGCCTCTTCTTCCCGGATAGGATGAAGACTTTGGAGCCTCTTCTGGACCGCTTCAGCCACCGGATGATGGATCGCCAGCCCCCGCTTGGGTTGGATGAAGATTTTGGAGCCAGGACGGATCGGTGATACCTGGTGAGGTGAAGACAAGGTAGGAAGATCTTCAGGGGCTTAGTGTTAGGTTTATTTAAGGGGGGTTTGGGTTAGATTAGGGGTATGTGGGTGGTGGGTTGTAATGTTGGGGGGGGGGGTATTGTATGTTTTTTTTTACAGGCAAAAAAGCTGAAATTATTGGGGCATGCCCCGCAAAGGGCCCTGTTCAGGACTGGTAAGGTAAAAGAGCTTTTAACTTTATTAATTTAGAATAGGGTAGGGCATTTTTTTATTTTGGGGGTCTTTGTTATTTTATTAGGGGGCTTAGAGTAGGTGTAATTAGTTTAAAATTGTTGTAATATTTTTCTTATGTTTGTAAATATTTTTTTATTTTTGTAACTTAGTTCTTTTTTATTTTTTGTACTTTAGTTAGTTTATTTCATTTTAGTTATTTGTAGATATTGTATTTAATTAATGTATTGCTAGTGTAGTGTTAGGTTTAATTGTAGGTAATTGTAGGTATTTTATTTAATTAATTTAATGATAGTATAGTGTTAGGTTTAATTGTAACTTAGGTTAGGATTTATTTTACAGGTAATTTTGTAATTATTTTAACTAGGTAACTATTAAATAGTTCTTAACTATTTAATAGCTATTGTACATGGTTAAAATAATTACAAAGTTGCCTGTAAAATAAATATTAATCCTAAAATAGCTACAATGTAATTATAATTTATATTGTAGCTATATTAGGATTTATTTTACAGGTAAGTATTTAGCTTTAAATAGGAATAATTTATTTAATAAGAGTTAATTAATTTCGTTAGATTTAAATTATATTTAACTTAGGGGGGTGTTAGTGTTAGGGTTAGACTTAGCTTTAGGGGTTAATACATTTATTATAGTAGCGGTGAACTCCGGTCGGCAGATTAGGGGTTAATAATTGAAGTTAGGTGTCGGCGATGTTAGGGAGGGCAGATTAGGGGTTAATACTATTTATTATAGGGTTAGTGATGCGGATTAGGGGTTAATAACTTTATTATAGTAGCGGTGCGGTCCGCTCGGCAGATTAGGGGTTAATAAGTGTAGGCAGGTGGAGGCGACGTTGAGGGGGGCAGATTAAGGGTTAATAAATATAATATAGGGGTCGGCGGTGTTAGGGGCAGCAGATTAGGGGTACATAGCTATAATGTAGGTGGCGGCGCTTTGCGGTCGGCAGATTAGGGGTTAATTATTGTAGGTATCTGGCGGCGACGTTGTGGGGGGCAGGTTAGGGGTTAATAAATATAATATAGGGGTCGGCGGTGTTAGGGGCAGCAGATTAGGGGTACATAAGTATAACGTAGGTGGCGGTCGGCAGATTAGGGGTTAAAAAAATTTAATCGAGTGGCGGCGATGTGGGGGACCTCGGTTTAGGGGTACATAGGTAGTTTATGGGTGTTAGTGTACTTTAGGGTACAGTAGTTAAGAGCTTTATGAACCGGCGTTAGCCCAAAAAGCTCTTAACTCCTGTTTTTTTTCTGCGGCTGGAGTTTTGTCTTTAGAGCTCTAACGCTCACTTCAGACACGACTCTAAATACCGGAGTTAGAAAGATCCCATTGAAAAGATAGGATACGCAATTGACGTAAGGGGATCTGCGGTATGGAAAAGTCGCGGCTGGAAAGTGAGCGTTAGACCCTATTTTGAGTGACTCCAAATACCGGCGGTAGCCTAAAACCAGCGTTAGGAGCCTCTAACGCTGGTTTTCACGGCTACCGCCAAACTCTAAATCTAGGCCTAAGAAAAATATTATTTTTTATTGAAATAAATTCTTAAAATAGAAATTATATATATATAATTCTAGGAATTATATGAAACACTGGTATCCAATTGAACAGAAAAAACAAATAATAAAGTATAAGTGTTACACCTAGTACATTGAAACACCTAGTGTAATGCAAAATAATAAGACAAATGGATAGTGCAAATGTTGCACCTAGTGCATTGATACACTTAGGCCTAGATTTAGAGTTGGGCGGTAGTCGTCAAAACCAGCGTTAGAGGCTTCTAACGCTGGTTTTTACCGCCCTCTGGTATTTGGAGTCAGTCATTAAAGGGTCTAACGCTCAGTTTTCAGCCGCAACTTTTCCATACCGCAGATCCCCTTACGTCAATTGCGTATCCTATCTTTTCAATGGGATCTTTCTAACTCCGGTATTTAGAGTCAATTCTGAAGTGAGCGTTAGACATCTAACGACAAAACTCCAGCCGCAGGAAAAAAGTCAGTAGTTAAGAGCTTTCTGGGCTAACGCCGGTTTATAAAGCTCTTAACTACTGTGCTCTAAAGTACACTAACACCTATAAACTACCTATGTACCCCTAAACCGAGGTCCCCCCACATCGCCGCCACTCGATTACATTTTTTTAACCCCTAATCTGCCGACCGCCACCTACGTTATACTTATGTACCCCTAATCTGCTGCCCCTAACACCGCCGACCCCTATATTTATTAACCCCTAACCTGCCCCCCAGAACGTCGCCGCCAGCTACCTTCAATAATTAACCCCTAATCTGCCGACCGCAAAGCGCCGCTACCTACGTTATCCTTATGTACCCCTAATCTGCTGCCCCTAACACCGCCGACCCCTATATTATATTTATTAACCCCTAATCTGCCCCCCTCAACGTCGCCTCCACCTGCCTACACTTATTAACCCCTAATCTGCCGAGCGGACCGCACCGCTATTTGTCAGGATCTCAAGTTGTTGAGGAGTGTAGCTTTAAGAGACTAGTTTGTTCTCATCAACTTCCCCTTTAAAAGCTTCCCGCCTACTAAGTTCAGTGCTTAGTATTTTGTTTCCTGCCTACCTGCAGCAAGCCGCTTACCTAAGCTCTGAGTGATTTTTGAAATCTGACTTGTTCCTCTTGTTTCAGCAGTCTATTCTCTGAACCTCTGACTAACTACAGGACTACAACGTCTTCATCCTGTAATTCATTTGGACTACAACTAACAGATCTCTTCCCGGAATCCTCCATGAGGTATAAGGAGTAAATTGTACTTTAACCTGGAACTTTACTTTCAGCCGTAAATTCTACAGAGTGTTTTACCTCCCCCTGGGGAAATCTACTATCAGCGCAACTCTTCAAAGTTCCTGCTACTGAGCATCACTCCGGAATATAAGGTACACTTTGCAACAGTGTTTCTAAATTTGGGACTTTCTAACTTTACTCACAGATCTTGCAGCTGGAAGGATTGCCGCGGTGATCGAGACCGCTTGACGTCAGAAGCTTTCCGCTGTCAAACAAACTTACGGCTAACCAAGAGACGCCCCTCCACGCATCTCCGCTGTGAGTTAAAGTATACCGATACCTATTTTCCGCTGTGAGTGAAACCAGAGCTCAAGGATAAGAAGAGATACTTTAAGCTATAACACTATTCAGTAACTTTTTGCAAGACTGCATATTATTGTTTGTTATTCCATCTGGCTAGCATTTAGTCACGACTTAACAAAACTAATCTCTAACCAACTATACTATTGGGAATCACATCCTATTCAGTAACCAACAGCATTTGCTTACTTCAGGTTAAGCTTTGTCTTATACCATCCTACCTGTATTTGATTTAACAAGGTAAACCTTATTTCAGCTACAAGAGAGATCTTATTTAAACTAAAGCAAATTGCACAATCTCTTACATTTGATACTTCCACATAGTATCAACCTAAACAGTTGTGAAACATACACTAATTTTGTTAGATCACCAGTTGCGATCCACACAAACTCAATAAGGCATTACATAATACTAAGCCACTAAAATGGAGCCAGGTGATCTACCCCAAATAGTGTATAGCTTGTCCCAGAAAGTAGACCTAATGGGGCAGGCAATAAGAGATCTACAAACTGAAAACAGAGCATTAAAAGATATCATGAAAGATATTGTCAAAAGTAAATCAGACCAAACACCTGAACCTCAGGTCTCACTCCCCGAACCATTTACAGGGGAAAGAAAAAACTACAGATATTTTAAGAATGCCTGTCATTTACTATTTTCGCTAAAACCCTCCACATACCCCTCTGAAAGGGTTAAAGTTTTAACCACCATATCTTTTCTGAGATCAGAACCAAGAATCTGGGCAGATCATCTATGTGAGATAGAAGACCCTATCCTAGGAAGTCTTCATGATTTCTTTCAAGCCATGGATGAACTGTATAAAGATACAGACATACAGCTCACTGCTGAGTATAAAATGAGAAATCTGAGACAGGGGAAAAAACCTGTAGAAGAGTATATAACAGAATTCAAATTGTATTCGTCAGATTCCTCCTGGAGTGCTATCTCCCTCAGAAATCAGTTCCGGCTAGGACTAGCTGAAAACATCAAGGACGAGCTATCTAGGGTAGAATTACCTAACACACTGGAAGCTCTAATGAGGTTGTCTACAAGGATTGATAGGCGACTTCGTGAAAGAAAAGCCGAGAGGATGAATCCTGAAATCCAATCTAAATTCAAAGCAGAGTCACCCAGTACCGTGAATACTCCTCCCAGTTCATCTACCACTCCAATGGAGATAGGCATGCTACGTGGTCCTCTGACTCCAGATGAAAGAAATCGTAGAAAGAGTAACCATCTCTGTATGTATTGTGCCAGTTCTAAACATATCGTCCAGGAGTGTCCCATACTGCAAAGAAATAAAAAGAGTAAGTCTATACTTATAAATACCTCTCACAATCAAAATGACTCACAACCTTATTGCAAATTGTCTCTTATTTTACAGTGGGACCATAAAAGATTGGCGACCAACGCTATTCTAGATTCCGGAGCAGTGGGGAACTTCATGGATATTAATGTTGTTCAGTTAAATAAAATACCCACTGTTACAAAACCAAAACCTGTCTCAGTACGTGTTATTGATGGGTCCACTATAGATTCTGGTCCAATTACACACCACACAATACCTTTAAATGTTGTAACTGATACAGGGCACACAGAACATATTTCCTTCGATATCATTCCCTCTCCTCACTTCCCCGTTGTTCTTGGGGTAAATTGGTTACAACTACATAACCCCACCATAAATTGGAGGACTTTACACATCCAGTTTGGATCTGATTACTGTACCACTACGTGTTTCCCTAACCAACCTATTCTACAAATTTCTCCTCAGGAAGAATCCATCCCCTCATCATATAAGGATTTTGAGGACGTATTCAGTAAATCAGAGGCAGAACATTTACCACCCCATCGGATATATGATTGCCCTATCCAACTCATACCTGGTGCATCTATTCCAGTTGGGCATTTATACCCGATGAGTCAGCCTGAACTTAACCACTTAAAAACATATTTACAAGAAAACCTCCGTAAAGGTTTCATTCGACCATCTACTTCCCCTGCTGGTGCAGGGATGTTTTTCGTAACAAATAAGGATTCCACACTTCGTCCCATTATTGATTACAGGGAATTAAATAAACAAACCGTCAAAAATAGATACCCACTTCCCTTGATACCTGAGATGATTGAAAGACTTTCTAATGCCACAATCTTCACCAAACTGGACTTGAGAGGAGCCTACAATCTCATCCGTATCAAGGAAGGACATGAATGGCTCACTGCCTTTAGAACACGTTACGGGTTATTTGAGTACCTCGTAATGCCATTCGGATTGACCAACGCACCTGCCACCTTCCAGCACTTTATAAACGACATCTTCAGGGATTTGCTGGATGTGTGCGTGGTCATATATTTAGATGATATACTCATTTATTCAGAATCATTAAAAGATCACATAAAACATGTTAGGTGGGTCCTTTCCAGATTAAGGGTACACAAATTGTACGCTAAACCGGAAAAATGTTCCTTTCATAAAACAACAATATCTTTCCTGGGGTACACAATATCACCTGATGGTATCCAGATGCAAACCGAAAAAGTGGACGCCGTAAAGAACTGGCCCACTCCTACAAATAAAAAGGAACTACAAAGATTTCTCGGTTTTTCAAATTATTACCGAAAATTTATCAGGAATTTCTCTTCAATAATAAAACCACTCACACAACTCACAGGTAACTCTAAAGTCTTTTCTTGGAATTCAGATGCTACCAAAGCATTTAACTCTCTGAAAGCAAGTTTTATCACTGCCCCCATTTTGCATTACCCTGACGTTAATCAACATTATATACTCGAAGTTGATTCCTCTGATGTTGCAATAGGTGCAGTGCTCTCTCAGCAGAAGACCTTAACTGAACCTATTCATCCAATTTCATATTACTCTAAAACCATGTCATCAGCTGAAATAAATTATACGATTGGTGATAAGGAATTACTAGCTATCCGTAGAGCTCTTGAATTTCGGAGACATTTGCTAGAAGGTGCTAAACATCCAATTACTATATACACAGACCATAAGAATCTCCAATATCTGCAAAACAATCGAACCTTGTCTGCAAGACAAGTCCGATGGTCCCTTTACTTCGCAAGATTCGACTTCCATATCATCTACAGACCAGCTAGTAGAAATGGAAAGGCAGATGCCCTCTCAAGAAATTTCTTGGCGCCCTTGAGAATGAGTTCTCCCACTTCCATCATTTCAGCTGATCGTTTTATTCAGGAAAACAATGATGATCATCTTAAGATTAATCTGCTATCCTCACAACCACCTATTGGTCCTAACCACAACAAGATCTTCCTTCCCGAGAATCAAAGGACCAAAATATTAAAACAATACCATGATTCTCCTCTAGCTGGACATCCAGGCACCAAACGCACAGAAGAACTCATAAGGAGAAAATACCATTGGCCTCATATGCGGTCTACTATAGCAGACTACATTAAGACCTGTGTGGTATGTCAAACCTCAAAAAGTGAAAAGAAACCACCATATGGTTTACTTATGTCTCTTCCCATACCTAATAGGCCGTGGCAACAGATTGGTATGGATTTTATAGTTGACCTACCTCCATCAAAAAACCAAACAACCATATTCGTAGTTATAGATACTCTAACCAAAATGGCACATTTCATACCCTTCCACAAGGTACCAACATCCAGTGAAACTGCTTCACTCTTCATTGATAATGTCGTTAAATATCATGGAGTTCCATCCCTAGTCATCTCTGATCGTGGAACCCAATTTACTTCACGCTTCTGGAAGAAACTTAGTGAATCCCTCAAGTTCACACACCATTACAGTACCGCATTTCACCCCCAAAGTAATGGACAGACGGAAAGAGTTAACCAATGGCTCGATGAATATCTCAGATGTTTCTGTTCATACCAGCAAAACAACTGGGTGAAATATTTGCCTTTAGCTGAATACGCTTACAACAGCCTCTCCTCTTCAACCACCAGGGTCTCACCGTTCTATGCTAATTACGGATTTCATCCCAGTTTTGATTCACAACCACCATGCGTGTCAAGCTCTCCTCTGATAGATGAATTTAATAATACTATGTTGGACACTTTTAGGAATCTACGAGAAAACATCAGACAAGCCCAAGCAAACCAAAAATGATTTTTTGACTTAAGGAGAAGGACACCACCCACGTACTCGGTTGGAGACCAGGTATGGTTATCGACGAAAAACCTCAAGCTACATGTACCAAGTAAAAAATTGTCCCACCGTTTTATTGGCCCCTTCTCCATTTCTAAAGTCATTAACTCCAATGCAGTCACTCTGAGCTTGCCTCCTTCCATGAAGGTCCACCCGACCTTTCATGTTTCTCTCCTCAAACCTTACATCCCTACAAGATCTGGAGTTCCTGTTTTACCTCCGACAGTCACTGATTTAGGTACTGATGTGTATGAAGTGCACTCAATTCTGGATTCTAGATATTGTAGAAAGGAACTTCAGTACTTGATCCGCTGGAAAAACTTCTCCGCAGAGGACGATAGTTGGGAACCATCTTCTAATCTCAATGCTAAATTGATTGCGAAGTTCCATCGTCAGAATCCGGATCGTCCTCGCCCTCAAGCTGAGGATCAGCTTGTTTGAGGAGGGGGTCCTGTCAGGATCTCAAGTTGTTGAGGAGTGTAGCTTTAAGAGACTAGTTTGTTCTCATCAACTTCCCCTTTAAAAGCTTCCCGCCTACTAAGTTCAGTGCTTAGTATTTTGTTTCCTGCCTACCTGCAGCAAGCCGCTTACCTAAGCTCTGAGTGATTTTTGAAATCTAACTTGTTCCTCTTGTTTCAGCAGTCTATTCTCTGAACCTCTGACTAACTACAGGACTACAACGTCTTCATCCTGTAATTCATTTGGACTACAACTAACAGATATCTCCCCGGAATCCTCCATGAGGTATAAGGAGTAAATTGTTCTTTAACCTGGAACTTTACTTTCAGCCGTAAATTCTACAGAGTGTTTTACCTCCCCCTGGGGAAATCTACTATCAGCGCAACTCTTCAAAGTTCCTGCTACTGAGCATCACTCCGGAATATAAGGTACACTTTGCAACAGTGTTTCTAAATTTGGGACTTTCTAACTTTACTCACAGATCTTGCAGCTGGAAGGATTGCCGCGGTGATCGAGACCGCTTGACGTCAGAAGCTTTCCGCTGTCAAACAAACTTACGGCTAACCAAGAGACGCCCCTCCACGCATCTCCGCTGTGAGTTAAAGTATACCGATACCTATTTTCCGCTGTGAGTGAAACCAGAGCTCAAGGATAAGAAGAGATACTTTAAGCTATAACACTATTCAGTAACTTTTTGCAAGACTGCATATTATTGTTTGTTATTCCATCTGGCTAGCATTTAGTCACGACTTAACAAAACTAATCTCTAACCAACTATACTATTGGGAATCACATCCTATTCAGTAACCAACAGCATTTGCTTACTTCAGGTTAAGCTTTGTCTTATACCATCCTACCTGTATTTGATTTAACAAGGTAAACCTTATTTCAGCTACAAGAGAGATCTTATTTAAACTAAAGCAAATTGCACAATCTCTTACATTTGATACTTCCACATAGTATCAACCTAAACAGTTGTGAAACATACACTAATTTTGTTAGATCACCAGTTGCGATCCACACAAACTCAATAAGGCATTACACTATTATAATAAAGTTATTAACCCCTAATCCGCCTCACTCCCGCATCAATAACCCTATAATAAATAGTATTAACCCCCTAATCTGCCCTCCCTAACATCGCCGACACCTAACTTCAAACATTAACCCCTAATCTGCCGACTGGAGCTCACCGCTATTCTAATAAATGTATTAACCCCTAAAGCTAAGTCTAACCCTAACACTAACACCCCCCTAAGTTAAATATAATTTAAATCTAACGAAATAAATTAACTCTTATTAAATAAATTATTCCTATTTAAATCTAAATACTTACCTGTAAAATAAATCCTAATATATCTACAATATAAATTATAATTATATTATAGCTATTTTAGGATTTATATTTATTTTACAGGTAACTTTGTATTTATTTTAACCAGGTACAATAGCTATTAAATAGTTAAGAACTATTTAATAGCTAAAATAGTTAAAATAATTACAAATTTACCTGTAAAATAAATCCTAACCTAAGTTCAATTAAACCTAACACTACACTATCAATGAATAAATTAAATAAAATACCTACAATTACCTACAATTAAACCTAACACTACACTATCAATAAATCTGTAGTGGGGAAACAGGAAGGCGCCAATAGGGTGATAACGTAAAGGACCCTGACAAGTAGGTTAAAAGAAAAAGGGTACTCACAAGCAGGGCGGCACTTGGACGTGCCTAACAAAGCAGGCCGGGACCTCAGCGTCGCCCGGAAGACTCGCAACGGCAACAACCAATCCTCGAGCCGGACCAAGTTCCGTGTGGCCAATCAGGAACGCTGGATACTAACAAACCCTCCTCTTCGTATGCCGAATCCGAACACTGGCAGAAGGGTAGGGGATAGTGATATACTGTGTGTGACTCTCCCGAATACCGAGAGTTGAATAACACAGGCCAACAAGCTGGAAAGAGGAAGGAGCAAACTCCAGCGCTGATCGGAACAGCCAATAGAAAGCGAGCTCAATCTGATTGGCTGATTGGATCAGCCAATCGGATTGAACTTGATTCTGATTGGATGATTCCATCAGCCAATCGGAATTCGAGGGACGCCATCTTGGATGACGTCCCTTAAAGGAACCGTCATTCTTCAGTTGGACGTCGTCGGAAGAAGATTGGTCTGCGCTGGAGGTCTTCACGATGGAGCCTTTCCTCATCGGATGAAGATAGAAGATGCCGCTTGGATCAAGATGGTTGCCGGTCTGGATCGCCTCTTCTTCCCGGATAGGATGAAGACTTTGGAGCCTCTTCTGGACCTCTTCAGCCGCAGGATTATGGATCGCCAGTCCCCGCTTGGGTTGGATGCAGATTTTGGAGCCAGGACCGATCGGTGATACCCAGTGAGGTGAAGATAAGGTAGGAAGATCTTCAGGGGCTTAGTGTTAGGTTTATTTAAGGGGGGTTTGGGTTAGATTAGGGGTATGTGGGTGGTGGGTTGTAATGTTGGGGGGGGGGGTATTGTATGTGTTTTTTTACAGGCAAAAGAGCTGAATTTCTTGGGGCATGCCCCGCAAAGGGCCCTGTTCAGGGCTGGTAAGGTAAAAGAGCTTTGAACTTTTGTAATTTAGAATAGGGTAGGGCATTTTTTTATTTTGGGGGGCTTTGTTATTTTATTAGGGGGCTTACAGTAGGTGTAATTAGTTTAAAATTGTTGTAATATTTTTCTAATGTTTGTAAATATTTTTTTATTTTTTGTAACTTAGTTCTTTTTTATTTTTTGTACTTTAGTTAGTTTATTTAATTGTAGTTATTTGTAGGTATTGTATTTAATTCATTTATTGATAGTGTAGTGTTAGGTTTAATTGTAGGTAATTGTAGGTATTTAATTTAATTTATTTATTGATAGTGTAGTGTTAGGTTTAATTGTAACTTAGGTTAGGATTTATTTTACAGGTAAATTTGTAATTATTTTAACTATTTTAGCTATTAAATAGTTCTTAACTATTTAATAGCTATTGTACCTGGTTAAAATAAATACAAAGTTACCTGTAAAATAAATATAAATCCTAAAATAGCTATAATATAATTATAATGTATATTGTAGATATATTAGGATTTATTTTACAGGTAAGTATTTAGATTTAAATAGGAATAATTTATTTAATAAGAGTTAATTTATTTTGTTAGATTTAAATTATATTTAACTTAGGGGGGTGTTAGTGTTAGGGTTAGACTTAGCTTTAGGGGTTAATACATTTATTAGAATAGCGGTGAGCTCCAGTCGGCAGATTAGGGGTTAATGTTTGAAGTTAGGTGTCGGCGATGTTAGGGAGGGCAGATTAGGGGTTAATACTATTTATTATAGGGTTATTGAGGCGGGAGTGAGACGGATTAGGGGTTAATAACTTTATTATAATAGCGGTGCGGTCCGCTCGGCAGATTAGGGGTTAATAAGTGTAGGCAGGTGGAGGCGACATTGTGGGGGGCAGATTAGGGGTTAATAAATATAATATAGGGGTCGGCGGTGTTAGGGGCAGCAGATTAGGGGTACATAGGGATAATGTAAGTAGCGGCGGTTTACGGAGCGGCAGATTAGGGGTTAAAAAAAATATGCAGGGGTCAGCGATAGCGGGAGCGGCAGAATAGGGGTTAATAAGTGTAAGGTTAGGGGTGTTTAGACTCGGGGTACATGTTAGAGTGTTAGGTGCAGACGTAGGAAGTGTTTCCACATAGCAAACAATGGGGCTGCGTTAGGAGCTGAACGCGGCTTTTTTGCAGGTGTTAGGTTTTTTTTCAGCTCAAACAGCCCCATTGTTTTCTATGGCGGAATCGTGCACGAGCACGTTTTTGAAGCTGGCCGCGTCCGTAAGCACCTCTGGTATCGAGAGTTGAAGTTGCGTTAAATATGCTCTACGCTCCTTTTTTGGAGCCTAACGCAGCCATTCTGTGAACTCTAAATACCAGCGGTATTTAAAAGGTGCGGCCAGAAAAAAGCACGTGTAGCTAACGCACCCCTTTGGCCGCAAAACTCTAAATCTAGGCGTTAGTTTTGCAAATGTTGCATAAGCTACGGACACTGTAAATATTGCCAAATGATAGGGATACTGTAGATAGTAACAATAGTATAGATAGTGCAAAAATAAGATGCTAGCGTGTTAAAAGACAAATGGATAGTGCAGATATTGCACCTATTACAAAATGTTGCACAAGATACGGACACTGTGACTGTTTCCAATGATAGGGATACAGTAGATAATAACAATAGTTATCCCTTTCATATATGTAAGGCTTGTAGCCATTCTAAAAAAACCTACACATTCACTTCAAACACTACCAAACAGGAATATAAAATCAAAAACACTATAAGATGTATGGACAAACATGTGATTGATTTGATCTAATAGAGTGCAAAAAATGCAATATCCAATACACTGGAGAAACAGAAAGGACCATACGTGAAAGGTTAATAGAACATATTTTGTCTATTGAGAATTCAGAAGATAAAAGGAAACTAGAACTCCCAGTTCCAAAGCACTTTAGACTGTGCAATAACAGTAATCTGAAATTTGTTCACTTTATTTCACTATATTTTTATTTTTCTATATATACATTCTTTCCAAATATTAGGTATACATCTGCCTATCACACATATGTAGACTGATATATTTTTAATGTTTTTTAATGACTTCTAAGGACTCATATTCATTTTTAATAATTTATTTTTAATGATTTACTTTTATTGATTAATTTTTTGATTAATTCTTATTGATTCATTTTTCATTTTTTGATTCATTTTTCATTTTTTAATTCATTTTTTAATTCATTTTTTGATCCATACTTTTACTAATCCATACCTCTTATTTTTACCAATTAAAAGCATTCATTCATTAATTTATCTATCTTTTTAATATATTAGGAACCGTTGTTCAAATGAATTCGAAATTAAGAAATTAAAAAAAAAAAAAAAATAAATAAAAAGAAAATATTATTATATTTTATATATATTTTTTACCACTAGCAGCCATTCCATAACTATATCTAAATTTCCTTGGTAACATATATCTTCGCTCATTACTCCAAATTGTATATTAAATTGTATATTAACTGTTATAAATAACGATATATAGACACTTTTTTGTCTACCAATGTTAACAGTCGGATATGTTGAATTGAACGGACAATTTTTTCTAATATAAACATCTGATGCCAACAGGTCAGACAGCTATTTTATTAACACACTGTAATTAAACACTCTACTACTGACTTTATGGAGACACTTCCATATAGAATGATCATAAACATGATGTAGAAATTCATTTAAAGCATAAGTTTCAATTAATTTAGTCAGGTTTTTGAAGTTATTTAGACGGGTTTTGTGAAAGAACATGCAAGTTGCCAAATACTCCCATATGTTAAAGACTTCATCGTAATTGCTTAATTGCCTAATTGCTTAGTCTGACTGACAGCGGTTAGACAGAGAGAATAAAAAGCCTGCCAACAGCCATAGCAGTAGTAAAACTTGAAAAAGGCCGATGTACACGGCCGAAACGCGTAGCGAACTACTGCTCAAAAAACTTTAAATCACAGTGCCTGAACCCACTCAGCATCCCTGCTGAAGTTCTTTTTCTACAAACTAACAGCTGATTGAGGAATCTGAAAACAAAATCTTACTCAAGATCCAGCATATGGAAAAGGGTATCCCTTGCGCTCAAGTTCCCCACAGCGTTTAGGTAGATACCTCTATTACAACTACCCAGAAGATTGGGGATTTAACCTGCTTGAAATTGGAGGAGAGAGCACAGAGCCAAAGAATACTGGACATCACCCGGATCTACAACCAGGCTCCAGAATCGGCTAAGAGACAGTAAGTAAAAACTTTGATACCGCACCGCTCCTTACTGCATTCCTCTCTTAAGTCCGTAGAGCTCTGGCAACGTATAAGAACATTTTTACATCTGCATATTGTTAAACAATATTAGCTCCAAGACCGGCCTCCACATAAGCTTTTTAAAAGAAAAAGTTTTTTTGTACAGTCGGCCGACTGCACAAAAAGTTTTTTTGTACAGTCGGCCGACTGCATTTTAACTTGATTTAAACCGCATTTTATTTCTGAACAGAGAGTACTAGCCATAACACGCTGGCAATTTATTTTTATTTTTTGCACTATCTATACTATTGTTACTATCTACAGTATCCCTATCATTTGGCAATATTTACAGTGTCCGTAGCTTATGCAACATTTGCAAAACTAATTGTATCAATGCACTAGGTGCAACATTTGCACTATCCATTTGTCTTATTATTTTGCATTACACTAGGTGTTTCAATGTACTAGGTGTAACACTTATACTTTATTATTTGTTTTTTTCTGTTCAATTGGATACCAGTGTTTCATATAATTCCTAGAATTATATATATATAATTTCTATTTTAAGAATCTATTTCAATAAAAAATAATATTTTTCTTAGATTTCAGTGCCATCAGTTTGATATATTCCTAAAAAATACAGCATTTATCAAATAAAACCTACATTCAATTGTTCTTAAAGGTTCTATAATTTTGATATATTTCTAAAAACACAGCATTTATCCAATGATACCTACACTTAATTGCTCCTAAAGGTTTTAGCATTCATTTGCCCTCTATACTCCAAACCTCCCTTTTTTCACACAATCTGAAGAGATATTCCTTGGGGAAATATCATAGGAGTTAAAGCTTACCTTAACTAGGCAGCGCAGAAAAGTTTTAATTATCCCTTTCTTGCTCAATTGTTCTTAGCCCGGTTTATCAGGTTTCAGCCGGACAACATCACCTCAGTGGCTTACATCAACCACCAGGGAGGAACTCAGAGTTCCTTATCCATGAAGGAGGTGGCACAGATTATTCAGTGGGCGGAAGCTCACAATTGTTGTCTATCTGCCATCCATATTCCTGAAGTGGACAACTGGGAAGCAGAATCCTGAGCAGACAGACATTTCATCCCGGGGAGTGGGCTCTCCATCTGGAGGTGTTCTCCAGGTTAACCCTCAAATGGGGGGTGCCGGAGTTGGATCTGATGGTGTCTCGGCAGAACTCCAAGCTTCCAAGGCACGGTTCAAGGTCAAGAGATCCTCCGGCTACTCTGATAGATGCTCTGGTGGTTCCTTGGGAATTCGGTCTAGCATACCTGTTTCCTCTGTTTACGCTCCTTCCACAAGTTATTGCTTTTATCAAACAAGAGAGAGCATCTGTAATTCTAATAGCTCCTGCATGGTCTCACAGTATCTGATATGCAGACCTAGTGAAGATGTCTTCTTGGCCGCCTTGGAGGTTACCTCTGAGGAAGGACCTTCTAACTCAGGGTCCATTCCTCCATCCAAATCTCGTTTCTCTGAAACTGAATTCTTGGAGATTAAACGCTTAGTTCTGTCTAAGCGTGGATTTTCTGAGTCGGTCATTGAGACCATGATCCAGGCTTGCAAGCCTGTTACTCAAAATATTTACCATAAGGTATGGTGTAAATACCTTTATTGGTGTGAATCTAAGGGTTACTCTTGGAGTAGGGTCAGGATTCCTAGAATTTTGTCTTTTCTCCAGGAAGGTCTGGAGAAAGGGTTGTCAGTCAGTTCTCTAAAAGGTTAGATTTCTGCATGATCTATTTTGTTACACAAGCATCTGGCAGATGTGCCAGATGTTAAATCTGTTCAGGCCCTGGTCAGAATCAAGCCTGTGTTTTAAACCTGTTGCTCCTCCTTGGAGCCTTAATCTTGTTCTTAAAGTTTTGCAGCAGGCTCAGTTTGAGCCAATGCATTCCATAGATATTAAGTTGCTATCTTGGAAGGTTTTGTTTCTTATTGCTATCTCTTCTGCTCGGAGAGTCTCGGAACTCTCTGCTTTGCATTGTGATTCGCCTTACCTCATCTTTCATGCGGATAAGGCGGTTCTTAGTACTGAATTGGGGTTTCTTCCTGTAACATAATACCCCTTTAAGGGGAGGTTCCTTCAATAGCATATATCTTACGCTGAATACCTCATACCAATGCTTGGTATTGTTGTATCCAGCCTCTTCTACACTACTGCGTGTTGAAGCTTTTGTCTCCTGATTGCTGCTACCTGTTTTCCACTTGTGGCTGTTGGTGCCGCTGACCGCCTATCCATACAGCTTGGTCTCACATTCTACTGGTTTCCTACCTCTGTGAAAACCGAAGCCTCCCTCAGCTGGTTCTTCCCCTTGCTGAAATCAGCTGCTCCGCTCTCCCCTGCGACCGAGTGACGTCACTCCTACGAGCCGCTCCTGCAGTGTCTCTCTGCTCAGCACACAGCTTCTCCCACAGCGTTCCGGCTTCCAGCACTCTCTCCTTACTACAGGACCTCTGCAAACCGAGAGCTCTCTCTTCAAAAGTTACAATCTGCTTAATTTCAGAACTGGTAAGTAGTGATGTCGCGAACCTAAAATTTTGCGTTTGCGAACGGCGAACGCGAACTTCCGCAAAAGTTTGCAAACCGGCGAACCACCATAGACTTCAATAGGCAGGCAGATTTTAAAACCCACAGGGACTCTTTCTGGCCACAAAAGTGATGGAAAAGTTGTTTCAAGGGGACTAACACCTGGATTGTGGAATGCCGGAGGGGGATCCATGGCAAACTCCCATGGAAAATTACATAGTTGATGCAGAGTCTGCTTTTAACCCATAAAGGGCATAAATCACCTAACATTCCTAAATTGTTTGGAATAACGTGCTTTAAAACATCAGGTATGATGTTGTATCGTTCAGGTAGTGTAAGGGTTTTTTTTTTTTTTTTAAAATGTACACTACTGTTTTAGCAGATATGACTTGCACTGCTGTGACACTGTGCCCTGGCAGGACCTGGAGCGCACACGTGTGAGGGAAACTGACTGCTATTATTTCACAGTAAAAAAAGTTGTTGTTTTTTTTAAATGTATGTACACCACTGTTTTAGTAGATATGACTTGCACTGGTGTGACACTGTGCCCTGGCAGGACCTGGAATGCACACGTGTGAAGGAAACTGACTGCTATTATTTCACAGTAAAAAAAGTATTTTTTTTTTTTAAAATGTACACTACTGTTTTAGCAGATATGACTTGCACTGGTGTCACACTGTGCCCTGGCAGGACCTGAAACGCACACATGTGAAGGAAAATGACTGCTACTATTTCAAATTAAAAAAAGTTTTTTTTTTTTTTTTAAATGTACACTACTGTTACACCAGATATGAGTGGTGGCACTGGGCAAGTGGGCACAGTATACGCTGTGAGCCTGAGCTGGCAGGCAGGCTGCAATTAGATTACACAGGGAAAAAAAAAAAAAAAGCAGACATGTTCTAGCACTAAAAAGGGCATTTTGGGGTGCTGTCCTTACAGCAGAGATCAGATGAGTACTTCAGGACTGTAGTGGACACTGATTACACTAGCCTAGCTATCGATTTCCCTATTAAATCAGCAGCAGCTACACTGTCCCTCCTCTCACTAAGAATGCAGGCTCCGAATGAATCTAAAATGGATGCTGTCCAGGAGGTGGGAGGGTCTGGGAGGGAGTGTCTGCTGCTGATTGGCTGGAATGTGTCTTGTGACTGTGAGCTACAGGTTCAAAGTTTAGTCAATGATGACGAATAGGGGGCGGATCAAACATTGCATATGTTCGCCATCCGCTGCGAACGCGAACATGCTATGTTCGCTGCGAACTATTCGCGGCAGAACTGTTCGCGACATCACTACTGGTAAGCTGAAATATATTATTCAGTTCTGTTCTCAATTACTTTTTGTGCCGTTTTTCTCCTTATATCATTGCAATGGTAACATTTCAGTTTTGTAGTCATTTCTGCCTAAATTGAACTACCAATTGCTGCCAGGGTTAAATAGTTCTTTTTCTTAAGATATTTTGACTATTACATTAATTTCATAGTGAATATAGGTGCTACTCTCAGCCATGAATTATTTCCTATATTTAAAAATGAAACATAGATATTGACGGCAGATAAGAGCCATAGGCCCAGCAAGTCTGCCCGACCTTACCTAACAGTATAAACTTATCTAGGCTTCCAGCACTCTCTCCTTACTACAGGACCTCAGCAAACCGAGAGCTCTCTCTTCAAAAGTTACAAACTGCTTCTTTTCAGAACTGGTAAGCTGAAATATATTATTCAGTTCTGTTCTCAATTACTTTTTGTGCCGTTTTTCTCCTTATATCATTGCAATGGTAACATTTCAGTTTTGTAGTCATTTCTGCCTAAATTGAACTACCAATTGCTGCCAGGGTTAAATAGTTCTTTTTCTTAAGATATTTTGACTATTACATTAATTTAATAGTGAATATAGGTGCTACTCTCAGCCATGAGTTATTTCCAATATTTAAAAATGAAACACTCACTGAAGTTTTTACTTGGGAATCATACATTCTATTTGTTAGATAACCTCCTCAAGAATTTTAGTAAAGAACAACTAGTAAAAAATGAAATTACTAACGAACTGTCCCACACCTGTTACACTTCCTAAAGTGGTTTTGGATAGAAATATTAATCAGGAAATTGTTGTTCCTTCTCTTTGTCTGTCTCAATCCTTCTTCTCATAAAGATTGTCTGTTGCACAACTTGGATGTTGTGCGTGCTCTAAAATTCTACCTACAGCCGACTAAGGATTTTCGACCAGTCTTCTGACCTGTTTGTTTGTTTCTCAGGATAGTGTAAAGGTCAGAAGGCTACTTCTACTTCTCTTTCCCTCTGGTTGAGAAGTATAATTTGTTTTGCTTATGAGACTGCTGGACAGCAGCCTCCTAAGAGAAATACAGCTCATTCTACTAGGGCTGTCTCCTGTTCTTGGGCTTTCAAAAATGAAGCTTCTGAGGAACAGATTTGCAAGGCTGCAACTTAGTCCTCTCTGCATACTTTTTCCAAATTTTCCAAATTTGATACTTTTGCCTCGACTGAGGCCTCTTTTGGGAGAAAGGTTCTTCAAGCGGTGGTGCCTTCTGTTTAGGTCAGCCTGTCTTGTTCTTCCTCCCTGTTCATTCTGTGTCCTCTAGTTCGGGTATTGGTTCCCACTAGTAATTGAATGATGTTGTGAACTCTCCATATCTTAGGAAAGAAAACAACATTTATGCTTACCTGATACATTTCTTTCTTTCCGGATATGGAGAGTTCATGACCCCACCCTTTATTAAGACAGTTATTTTTTACTAAACCTCAGGCACCTCTACACCTTTGTGCTATTCTTTTTCCATTTCCCTTTGGTTGAATGACTGGGGATTTTGGGTAGGGGAGTGACACTTAACAGCTTTGTCTCCTCCTGCTGGCCAGGAGTAATATTCCCACTAGTAATTGAATGGCGCCGTGGACTCTCCACATCCGGAAAGAAAGAAATTGATCAGGTAAGCATAAATTTTGTTATTGTCAAATTTATAGATATCTCAGTAGTGTTATTTGGGGTATACTACATAGATTTAACACCTCACTGGAGTGTATTGACAAGATTCTACTATATTAATAGGAGATATTGCTGACAATAATTTTGATATTGTTATTAATTATTAATATTCATAATCATATAATTGGTGGCAACATTAAGATAAATACACCAACATTATTTGGAGGTTACTGCTGAGATAGAGATAAATAATATTGTAACCTAGAATATATACCACAGGCGTAACTAGAAACCACAGGGCCCAGGTGCAAGAATCTAAGAAGGGAACCCTCCCCCCAAGAAAAAGAAAGTGAATTTGATACATATTTTTTTAAAATATTTAACACAGAAAAAAATCTTTGAATCAGATTACATGTCTGAAAAAGGGGGTACCCTGTGCCCACAGTCTGTGAGATGGTCTGACCCCCTATTACTGTATATAGTGACACTGTTTAACCCACCAGTACTGTATATAGTGAGTTAGTGACACAGTCTGTAATCTGCCGGTGAGATGGCTGGCCTGACCCTACCAGCACTTTATTTAGTGACCCCAGTAGTTTGTGACATGGTCCAGCCCCATGTACTGTATATAGTGGTACTTTATAGTGACACTGTTTACAACCCCATGCTGTAGTAACAAGGTCTGTAATCTGCTGGTTCCACAAACATACACACACACACACACACATACATGCATAAATACACACACAGTCACATAAATACACAAACACACACACACATACATGCATAAATACACACACAGTCACATAAATACATACACACACACACATGCATAAATACAAAAAGAGTCACATAAATACATACACACACAAACACATACATGCATAAATACACACACAGTCACATACATGCACACACACACACATACATGCATAAATACACACACAGTTACATAAATACATACACACATACACACACACATACATGCCTAAATACACACAGAGTCACATACATACATACACACATACACACACACACATACACACATACATGCATAAATACACACACAGTCACACACACACACACACACACACACATACATGCATAAATACACACACACAGTCACATACATACATACACACACACACACATGCATAAATACAAAAAGAGTCACATACATACATACACACACACACACACACATACATGCATAAATACACAAAGAGTAAAATAACTACATACACACACACACACATACATGCATAAATACACACAGTTACATACATACACACACAGTCACATACATACATACACACACAGTCACATACATACACACACAGTCACATACATACACACACAGTCACATACATACACACACAGTCACATACATACATACACACACACATATATGCATACATAGACAGAGACACTAGTGAAGCATCACATCAAACTCACATGATATCAGTGCAGTTTTTTTGTGTGTTTTTTTTAAGTTTCCCCCTCCTTTCTGGGGCCCGGTTGCAGTTCCGCCCCTGATATATACAACAGTATTATGTACTGCATATTTTGTACTGCGTGTTATGTACTGTGTGTTATGTACTGCTTGTTATGTACTGTGTGTTATGTACTGTATGTTATGTACTGTGTGTTATGTACTGCGTGTTATGTACCGTGTGTTATGTACTGCTTGTTATGTACTGTGTGTTATGTACTGTATGTTATATACTGTGTGTTATGTACTGTATGTTATGTACTGTGTGTTATATACTGTGTGTTATGTACTGCGTGTTATGTACCGTGTGTTATGTACTGCTTGTTATGTACTGTATGTTATGTACTGTATGTTATATACTGTGTGTTATGTACTGTATGTTATGTACTGTGTGTTATGTACTGTGTGTTATGTACTGTATGTTATGTACTGTGTGTTATGTACTGTGTGTTATGTACTGCTTGTTATGTACTGTGTGTTATGTACTGTATGTTATGTACTGTGTGTTATGTACTGCGTGTTATGTACCGTGTGTTATGTACTGCTTGTTATGTACTGTGTGTTATGTACTGTGTGTTATGTACTGTGTGTTATGTACTGTGTGTTATGTACTGTATGTTATGTACCGTGTGTTATGTACTGTGTGTTATGCACTGTGTATTATGTACTGTATATTATGTACTGTGTGTTATGTACTATATGTTATGTACTGTATGTTATATACTGTGTGTTATATACTGTGTGTTATGTACTGCGTGTTATGTACTGTATGTTATGTACTGTGTGTTATATACTGTGTGTTATATACTGTGTGTTATTTACTGTGTGTTATGTACTGTATGTTATGTACTGTGTGTTATGTACTGTATGTTATGTACTGTATGTTATGTACTGTAAGTTATGTACTGTGTGTTATGTACTGTGTGTTATGTACTGTGTGTTATGTACTGTGTATTATGTACTGTGTGTTATGTACTGTGTGTTATGTACTGTGTGTTATGTACTGTGTGTTATGTACCGTGTGTTATGTACTGTGTGTTATGTACTGTGTGTTATGTACTGTATGTTATGTACTGTATGTTATGTACTGTAAGTTATGTACTGTGTATTATGTACTGTGTGTTATGTACTGTGTGTTATGTACTGTGTATTATGTACTGTGTGTTATGTACTGTGTGTTATGTACTGTATGTTATGTACTGTGTATTATGTACTGTGTGTTATGTACTGTGTGTTATGTACCGTGTGTTATGTACTGTGTATTATGTACTGTAAGTTATGTACTGTATGTTATGTACTGTATGTTATGTACTGTGTGTTATGTACTGTATGTTATGTACTGTGTGTTATGTACTGTGTGTTATGTACTGTATGTTATGTACTGTGTGTTATGTACTGTGTGTTATGTACTGTATGTTATGTACTGTGTGTTATGTACTGTGTGTTATGTACTGTGTGTTATATACTGTGTGTTATGTACTGTGTGTTATGTACTGTATGTTATGTACTGTGTGTTATGTACTGTGTGTTATGTACTGTGTGTTATATACTGTGTGTTATGTACTGTGTGTTATGTACTGTGTGTTATGTACTGTATGTTATGTACTGTGTGTTATGTACTGTGTGTTATATACTGTGTGTTATATACTGTATGTTATGTACTGTGTGTTATATACTGTGTGTTATATACTGTGTGTTGTGTACCGTATGTTATGTACTGTGTGTTATGTACTGTGTGTTATGTACTGTGTGTTATGTACTGTGTATTATGTACTGTGTGTTATATACTGTGTGTAATGTATTGTGTGTTATGTAGTGTGTGTTATGTACTGTATGTTATGTACTGTGTGTTATGTACTGTGTGTTATATACTGTATGTTATGTACTGTATGTTATGTACTGTGTGTTATGTACTGTGTGTTATATACTGTGTGTTATGTACTGTGTGTTATGTATTGTGTGTTATGTACTGTATGTTATGTACTGTGTGTTATGTACTGTGTATTATGTACTGTATGTTATGTACTGTATGTTATGTACTGTGTGTTATGTACTGTATGTTATGTACTGTGTGTTATGTACTGTGTGTTATGTACTGTGTATTATGTACTGTATGTTATGTACTGTATGTTATGTACTGTGTGTTGTGTACTGTATGTTATGTACTGTATGTTATGTACTGTATGTTATGTACTGTATGTTATGTACTGTATGTTATCTACTGTGTGTTATGTACTGTGTGTTATGTACTGTATGTTATGTACCGTGTGTTATGTACTGCGTGTTATGTACCGTGTGTTATGTACTGCTTGTTATGCACTGTGTGTTATGTACTACAACAGAAAAAAGTAAATTGCGCTATATGAACTGACTCAGTATCCAAAAAGTTTACAATTCTATATGTATAAAATGAAAAATTGATAATGAATCAAACACTAATGATAATGAATTATATAAATAAAAATATATATATATAAAAAAAATATATATATAAAAAAAAATATATATATAAAAAACACAGGTCAATCTTCTAAAATTGATATTTAAAATTCTAAAAAATCTAAAAAATTCTAAAAAATTGCATAAACAAATTAATTGTATAAAAAATCCACAATAGCACCTTTGAAATAGATGTATAGAACAGCAAATATATATAGCAGCACCTTAAATTAGCAGCTTATATTACCAATTTATGTGCGAGTTTGGTATAAGGAATTGATTAACCATTGGTTAAAAAGAAAAGAAAAAAAACAACAATTTATGAAAGTGAAGTTTGTCAGCAAACCATCCGTAAGACAAAATATTGCGAACTGTTTATGTTTGTATTCAACAGTACCTCTTATATTTTTCCATATAAGTTCTCATATCTTTCCCATATAGAGATTTATCCAAAGTGCAAGGTGATATATCCCTTTAAGATGAGTAGCACCACGAGTCCTGTCTTGTGCAGCTCCAATCAGACAGGGGTAAATCCAAACCTCAGTCATGGAGATAGTGATACATGCAACGAAAAGAAGAGAGAGCGCACAAAAGACTCAAGTGTAGATTTTTATTCACAGAATTTGCACAAATAAATAAGATGCACTTATTAGAAGTGAAATTAAAAAGGCATTCAGAGTTCAACTCTCTTTCCTCCACTTAAATGACCGCTCCACACTGCTACCTAGGAAGTCAGTGTCCCCGGATGTCAATATGCACAAAACCGGCTTCTATAGCCAGGGCTTTCCGGATGCCCTTGCTAGCTGCCTGTCTGCCCAATAGGAGGGAGCGGATCAAGTAGAAGTCTGAGCGTCGGACCTGTCAGCCCGGTTTCCTGACGCGTTTCCCCCAGTCAGCGGCTGGGCTTTTTCTAAGGATAAGAATCGGATATGGTTTGCCTTGCCGCCCTCTTCTTTTTAAAGGGTAAATGTCCAATTGAATTCATGGGTGTGTTTACTTTGGCCATCATAACGTCGCTATTAGTCCTACTGGTATTATTATACACCGATGGCCAATCAGATAATAAAGGGCCGTGAATTTTTTAACCAATCGCCATAATCCATGTGTGTATTTGTTAGCCATACAGCCAGAAAGCGCTGTCATTTCTCAACAGCGTGTATTATAAAAAACAGTGTTCATGTTATAAACAAACATACATATTTGAAAAGCACAATTATATTAACTCACCATATATACCAGGAAAAACATGTTATCGATCTAAATATATTAATCATGGTGTTATTACTAAGTTGCTAATAGTAGCCTCTGCATCATGTTGTGTTAGGATTGTGTTATATTTCCCTAATGACTCTCAGAGCACATAATCTATTCCAAATTAGAGATGACATCTTTATTTTCCAAGTGCCCGTGTTTGCCCTGAAACATAAGTTGTAATGTTATTGACATTTGCAGTTTATTTTCCAAGTGCCCGTGTTTGCCCTGAAACATAAGTTGTAATGCCTTATTGATATTGCAGTTTATTTTCCAAGTGCCCGTGTTTGCCCTACAAACATAAGTTGTAATGTATATTTAATATTTGCAGTTTGTGTCATATTGAGCGCTGGCAGTCTATTGTATACCTTCTGCACATAAACATTTTTTCCCTTGTTGTCCCTTAACTTAATGTATGTTACAACTACGTGATATATACCATATTATGTGCTCTTATATTAAAATTATTAAAAATACACATTCCTATAAAATTGAAAATTTGATCATAATAAGATTGTTTCAAAGCATATACTAAACTACTGTTATTAAAAATACATACATAATAAATTACATAATAAATTACATAACTGATTATAAATAATTTAAATCTAATTTTCTATATTAAAAACCATATTATTATTCCTATTATATTTATTAAACAATTTAATTAAATTAAATTAAATTTAAAAAGTTAAAAAACAGTTTGGATTAAATATTTTTTATTATTTATTATTATTTTTATTTAAATGTTTTTATACAAATGCTGCTACGTCTATGTCTATATTGAGACCATATGGTTGTAATGTGTTTAGCTTATAAATCCATTTGGTTTCCAACTTTCTCAATTCTAAAAGGCGATTAGGTTTAGTTATAGGAACTCTATCAATGACTTGAACTTTGAGAGAGCTCGGATTGTGTCTATGGCATTCCAAAAAATGTTTAGGAACGCTATGGTTTGTCATCTTTTTTTCTATGTTATATATGTGTTCATTAACACGCCGTCTTATTTGGCGTTTCGTACGGCCCACATAAAGTAGGCCACACCCACATTGTAATAAATAGACCACATATATTGATTCACAATTACTTCTAAATGAAATGTCGAAAGTTTCAGTTAATGAACTATTAGAAAATGTTGGAGCTCTATTGACATGTTTGCACATGTTACAACGGGATTTCCCGCATCTCATGGTTCCCTTCCACTCACTCAACCAGTTTGTTCCTATTTTTTCGGTCCCTGTTTCACTAGCCTTATTTTTGATGGTGGGTTTTATTTTACTTGGAGCAAGAATGTTCTTAAGGCTTTTACCTTTCCTATAATTGATGGTCGGTTTGTCCCCTAATGTTGGCCCTAAGACAGGATCTAATTGAAGTAATGGCCAGTGTTTTTTAATTATTTTTTCTAGACTTTTTGAACATTCATTAAAGGTTGTTATAAATCTTGGTGGATCTGGTTTCGATGGTTCCATTAATTTATTATGTATGTGAGACCCTATTACATTTGGTTTGTCTATTTTATTATTTGTATTTCTCTCTTTCATAATGGCCCTATTTTTTGCAGCTTGTATTAGTTTTTGTTCATAACCTTTTTCTAGAAATTTTTCTTCTAGAATTTTGGCTTCTATTTCAAAGTCAATTTCATGTGTGCAATTTCTTTTTATCCTTAGAAATTGACTGTATGGAACATTATCCAACCATGATTTCCTATGTGCGCTTTTGGCTTGGATGTAACTATTTCGATCTGTGCTTTTGCGAAAAATTTTAACTGCTATTTTTCCTGTATTATCTGTGAACAGTACCAAATCTAAAAATTCTATTTTATCTTTAGAACATGAATTTGTAAAAGTTAAAATTGTTACTATTAATATGTTTCATAAAATTATACCGATAAGGGCGGGGGTATTGTAATCCAAAAAAGGGAACAATATATGCAGGAAGCTTTTAAGTTGCTAGGGGATAAGGACACCTACAAAATTTTAGATAAAGATCCCACTGAAATATATAATAAAGAGCTCTATAAAATTCTAAATAAAGCAAAAGTAGAAGGCAGTATAAACGAAAATGAGTTCAAATTTATATTCAACACCCAGCCAAACATAGCAATTATATATCATCTTCCAAAAATCCATAAGGACAGCATAAATCCACCTGGCAGGCCAATAGTGTCCGGGATAGGATCAATCAGTGATAATCTATCTAAATATGTTGATTTTTACCTTCAACCAATAGTGAAAAACATGAAAGCATACATCAAAGATACAACAGAGGTAATTAAAAGGTTTGAGTGTAAACAATGGGAAGAAGATATGTATTGGCTAACTTGCGATGTTGCTTCCCTTTATACTTGTATACCTCACATCAATGGTATAAATAAGATAAAAGAGGAACTTTTAAAATGGTCAATCCCAATGAAACATATATCTTTTTTAATTGATAGTATAAATTTTATTTTGCAGCGTAACTATTTTATGTTTGAAGATAAATATTATCTACAGACTCAAGGCACAGCGATGGGGACAACATTTGCCCCATCCTATGCCAATCTCTATGTGAATGCGTTTGAGAATGAATATATTTGGCATAACAATCCATTTTTAAGTAACATAGTATCATATGGTAGATATATAGATGACGTCATTATCCTATGGAAAGGGGATTTGACGGAAATAGATAATTTTATGAAACATATTAATAGTAACAATTTTAACTTAACTTTTACAAATTCATGTTCTAAAGATAAAATAGAATTTTTAGATTTGGTACTGTTCACAGATAATACAGGAAAAATAGCAGTTAAAAATTTTTCGCAAAAGCACAGATCGAAATAGTTACATCCAAGCCAAAAGCGCACATAGGAAATCATGGTTGGATAATGTTCCATACAGTCAATTTCTAAGGATAAAAAGAAATTGCACACATGAAATTGACTTTGAAATAGAAGCCAAAATTCTAGAAGAAACATTTCTAGAAAAAGGTTATGAACAAAAACTAATACAAGCTGCAAAAAATAGGGCCATTATGAAAGAGAGAAATATAAATAATAAAATAGACAAACCAAATGTAATAGGGTCTCACATACATAATAAATTAACGGAACCATCGAAACCAGATCCACCAAGATTTATAACAACCTTTAATGAAGGTTCAAAAAGTCTAGAAAAAATAATTAAAAAACACTGGCCATTACTTCAATTAGATCCTGTCTTAGGGCCAACATTAGGGGACAAACCGACCATCAATTATAGGAAAGGTAAAAGCCTTAAGAACATTCTTGCTCCAAGTAAAATAAAAC
>NC_069505.1:621550799-621698299 GCF_027579735.1 Bombina bombina
AGTCAGTCAATGACGCCATTCCTCAGGACTTAAGTACGGTATATTACCAGTCATTGGATGATGCCTTGCTAGTAGTACGCAGATCGGGTCATGGGGCTTTACTGGCCAAGCTTGACATCGAGTCTGCTTTCAGACTCTTGCCGATTCACCCCGCATCATTTTACTTAATGGGATGTTTCTTCAACGGACACTATTATGTTGACCGTTGTTTGCCCATGGGGTGTTCCATTTCCTGCGCCTATTTTGAGGCGTTTAGTTCCTTCTTGCATTGGGCCATGGCGGAAGTGACAGGAGAGGATAGGATTGCTCACTACTTGGACGACTTTCTCCTGGTCGGCAGACAGGGGTCTAGGGAATGTGAGCTGCTCCTTTACGCCATGCGGCTGTTGATGGAGAAATTTGGAGTCCCCTTAGCAGAAGACAAATCGGAGGGCCCTTGCACTTGTCTTACTTTCCTGGGTATCGAAATTGATTCGGTAGCCCAGGAATGTAGGCTTCCGGTTGATAAGGTACAGAAGATGTTGGCGGCAGTCAGGAGCCTCGCAGCGGCACAGTTTTGCACGCTGAAAGAGCTCCAATCGGTTTTGGGTCTGCTCAACTTTGCAGGGAGGGTCATCCCGATGGGGAGGATTTTCCTGAAGAGAATGGAGCGCTTGTTGCCGGGAGTTACTTCCCCTAAGGCTAAACTAATGGTTAATAGTGACATGAGGGAAGACCTCCGTGTCTGGGATCTGTTCCTCAGGGATTTCAATGGGATCTGTATTTGGAGAACCCCTCAGACTCCGGCGCGAGAACTGCACCTCTTTACTGATGCTGCTGGGGGTTTTGGTTACGGCGCCTATCTCAATGGCGAGTGGAGCGCCGAACCTTGGCCGGCAGAGTGGGCGGCCAGGGGCCTGACCAGGAACCTGTGCCTTCTAGAGCTTTTCCCCATTCTGGTGGCGTTGGAGATCTGGGGGGACAAGCTCGAGAACCGCTCCGTCATTTTTTGGACGGACAATTTGAGCGTGGTTTTCGCCATTAACGGTCTCTCTTCGTCCTCACCGCCAGTAATTCGATATCTGAGAATTCTGGTTTTGAGATGCCTCAAGCGGAACATTGAGTTTCGGGCTAGGCATGTCCCAGGGGTTAAAAACGTTATTGCTGATGCACTATCTCGCTTTCAATGGGAAAATTTTAGGAAATGTGCTCCTGAAGCTGCCACTCATGGCTTTCCCTGTCCCCCTTTTCTTTGGCAGGTGGCCTTGGATGGCAGTCCCTGATTCCGGTGCTGAAGGCGTCCCTGGCACCTTCCACTTGGAAGTCCTATGTAAGGTACTGGGAAGAATGGGTATCCTTCTGCGATGTCCAAGGATTTCCTTCTTGTGCTGGTGAGCAGGACTGGCTATTGCGCTGGCTCGCGGAGCTTAGGGCTAAGTTAGCTAAGAAAGGGGCGGTATCCGCACGGTTAGCGGCGGTGTCCTTTTTCTGTAAACTATTCACGCTGACGGACTCTTCCAAAACGTTTTTGATTCGTCAAATACTGAGGGGTTGGGGAAGGTCGGAAGTGCGGCGTCCAGACGTTAGGGAACCCATAACGGCGGACAGGTTGGTCCTCCTGCTCCGTGTTCTACCGGAGGTATGTTCCTCAGACTACGAGGTGCAGCTTTTTTCAGCGGCGTTCGCCATGGCGTTTCATGGCGCACTCCGAGTGGGGGAATTGGTCCCCCAGTCTAAGTTGGCGAAAGTGGGTGGCGTCCTGGCGGAGCACGTCAGGTTTACGGATAATGGGGTATTGCTTTTCATCCCTCGATCGAAAGTCGATCAGGATGGTAGGGGGGCCTGGCTGTCGCTACCTGCGCATGCGGGTTCCGCCTGCTGCCCTAGTGCACTGTTGAAGACCTTCTCGGACAGGCGTCCAGTGGGTGCGGTTAGATTTTTAATTCATCAGGATGGTACCCCCCTGACGAGGTTTCAATTTCGGAAGGTTTTGGGGTGGGCGGCTAAAAAAGTAGGCTTGAATCCCAATACCATAGCTCCTCACTCCTTTAGGGTTGGAGCTGCTACGACGGCGGCGACTTTAGGCTGGTCGGCTGACCGCATAATGGCGCTTGGGAGGTGGAAGTCTAAGAGGTATCAGATTTACGTTAGGCCACTTATATCCTAATGTTAATATTTGCTGGTTGATAATGTTGCACACTGCTCTGCCATTATATGCCCTAACTCTTGTTTCTTTGCAGGGCCTAGAAGTGGGCCACTTCGTGCCTGGATCGTTGGGCACTCGTTCGTACACTGGGCGGCTATCCGAGCAGCATCGCAACCTGGAGGGCAGCAGCTTGGGTTCTCATTCTCTAGGGTGGTAGTTAGGTGGTTAGGGAGGAGAGGCCTTTGCTGGGCAGATCTGCCTGGGTTACTGCAATCCGCCATGAGGCGGTGGGAGAAACCCCATGTTCTGATCATCCACTTAGGTGGAAATGATCTCGGCTCAATTCCCGGCCGGGACTTGAGCGCAGTGATCCAATCAGATCTGCGCACCTTTAAAGCTTGGTTGCCTGGTGTGAGAATGGGCTGGTCAAACATTATACCGAGGTTGAAGTGGAGACACATGGCTAATCATAGGGCAGCGTTCCAAGTTCGCAAGAAGCTCAATAGAGATGTTAGGAAGCTTATGTGCGAGCTAGGTGGTTTTGTTGTGGAACACAAGTTCATTACGGCCGCTGACCGGAGCCTGTACCGAGGCGACGGGGTCCATCTTACGGACCATGGCATGGACCTGTTTATTGAAGATATACGTCAGTCCCTACTCCTATTTGTGTGAGTTGGGTGGCGGCGAGAGTGGCCCTTGATATTTGGGCGATCTCATGGCGGGTGGACAGTGTCCGGGGGCAGGATGTGATCGAGGTAGAGTGACGGCACTTCCGGCCAGGGATGAAGTCCCCAGACGCGCGTCTGGGGTGTTCCCTGCCCGTGTGATTCCGATGCCGAGAATTCCCTGTTTTTTATAGTATTGAGCTACGCTCTGCTTCTTCTCCTGCGCCCTGGTACTGCCCATCTTGTTAGCATGGGTTACTACGTTTTAGCTAGTACCTGATTGCCGCCCCCCTGGTCCATGTTTATTCAGACGGTCGTTAGTTCTTGTGTTGCCACAATAAACGTGACCTGCGGGTTTTCTCTAACCATAAAAAGTTGTTGTGTCGTTATTGTGTTGTGTTATTTATTTCTACGTTTAGAAACTAAGTTGAGTTTATGTTAAACCAGGAATGTATATAGTTATAAGTTATTCTTTCCACAGAGGAGGATATGGCATTTAATCCCTTAAGGAAATGTAAGGCAAATTGCCTGGAATGCACATAAGGGTTAAGGCCAAGACGGAGGAGGGGAGTGTTGTGTTGTGTGTGTGAAACAATGTTGCAGAAAGAGAGGAGGGGTTCCAGCTTACCTTTTTAAGCCCAGTTCAGGAAGCACATGTCCTCTTTCTGCTGTTTTTCTCAAAGTTTTCCCCACCCTTCCCTCCCTTTGTTTATTATTTTGCAATCAGTAGGGGGATCCGTCCTTATGGTGGTCCCCAGGGACTAGGGCTATCCGAAGGCTTGATGAGGGCTAACCAGCCTATTTCTGTAAGTCCAAGGACGTTAAGTTTCAGCTCCCCAGGTATTTCAATCTGGTTTACGCACCTTTTTGAACCTGGCCCCTTACTGGTACGGAGTGGTGGTTTGCACCCTGGGCTGGCGGGTGGACAGTGTCCGGGGGCAGGATGTGATCGAGGTAGAGTGACGGCACTTCCGGCCAGGGATGAAGTCCCCAGACGCGCGTCTGGGGTGTTCCCTGCCCGTGTGATTCCGATGCCGAGAATTCCCTGTTTTTTATAGTATTGAGCTACGCTCTGCTTCTTCTCCTGCGCCCTGGTACTGCCCATCTTGTTAGCATGGGTTACTACGTTTTAGCTAGTACCTGATTGCCGCCCCCCTGGTCCATCTTTATTCAGACGGTCGTTAGTTCTTGTGTTGCCACAATAAACGTGACCTGCGGGTTTTCTCTAACCATAAAAAGTTGTTGTGTCGTTATTGTGTTTTGTTATTTATTTCTACGTTTAGAAACTAAGTTGAGTTTATGTTAAACCAGGAATGTATATAGTTATAAGTTATTCTTTCCACAGAGGAGGATATGGCATTTAATCCCTTATGTACTGTATGTTATGTACTCTGTGTTATGTACTGTATGTTATGTACTACTGTGTATTATGTACTGTGTGTTATGTACTGTGTATTATGTACTGTATGTTATATACAGTATGTTATGTACTGTGTGTTATGTACTGTGTGTTATGTACTATATGTTATGTACCGTATGTTATGTACTGTGTGTTATGTACTGTGTATTATGTACTGTGTGTTATGTACTGTGTGTTATGTGCTGTATGTTATGCACTGTGTGTTATGTACTGTGTGTTATGTACTGTATGTTATGTACTGTGTGTTATGTACTGTATGTTATGTACTGTGTGTTATGTACTGTGTGTTATATACTGTGTGTTATGTACTGTGTATTATGTACTGTGTGTTACGTACTCAATGTTATGTACTGTATGTTGTGTACTGTATGTTATATACTGTATGTTATGTACTGTGTGTTATGTACTGTATGTTATGTACAAGGTGTTATGTACTGTGTTATGTACTGTGTATTATGTACTGTGTATTATGTACTGTATGTTAGGAACTGTGTGTTATGTACTGTGTGTTATGTACTGTGTATTATGTACTGTATGTTATGAACTGTGTGTTATGTACTGTGTGTTATGCACTATATGTTATGTACTGTGTATTATGTACTGTGTGTTATGTACTGTGTGTTATGTACTGTGTGTTATGTACTGTGTTTTATGTACTGTTTGTTATGTACTGTGTGGTATGTACTTTGTGCTATGTACTGTGTATTATGTACTGTGTATTGTGTACTGTGTATTGTGTACTGTGTATTATGTACTGTTTATTATGTACTGTGTGTTATGTACTGTGTGTTATGTACTGTTTGTATGTGCTGTGTGTTATGTACTGTGTATTATGTACTGTGTATTATGTACTATGTGTTATGTACTGTATGTTATGTACTGTGTATTATGTACTGTGTGTTATATACTGTGTGTAATGTATTGTGTGTTATGTACGGTATGTTATGTACTGTGTGTTATGTACTGTGTGTTATGTAGTGTGTGTTATGTACAGTGTGTTATGTACTGTATGTTATGTACTGTATGTTATGTACTGTATGTTATGTACTGTATGTTATGTACTGTGTGTTATGTACTGTGTGTTATGTATTTTATGTTATGTACTGTGTATAATATACTGTGTGTTATGTACTATGTGTTATGTAATGTGTGTTATGTACTGTGTATTATGCACTGTGTGTTATGTACTGTATGTTATGTACTGTGTGTTATGTACTGTGTATTATGTACTGTGTGTTATGCACTGTGTGTTATATACTGTATGTTATGTACTGTGTATTATGTACTGCGTGTTAAGGAAATGTAAGGCAAATTGCCTGGAATGCACATAAGGGTTAAGGCCAAGACGGAGGAGGGGAGTGCTGTGTTGTGTGTGTGAAACAATTTTGCAGAAAGAGAGGAGGGGTTCCAGCTTACCCTTTTTAAGCCCAGTACAGGAAGCACAAGTCCTCTTTCTGCTGTTTTCTTCAAAGTTTTCACATGAGACGTTCAAGGAGATCTAAAGCACCTCCAAAACGAACCATGGAGGCTAGGGAGGAACCTACAGAGAGAGAAGTGGTTGATGACAGCGATGAAGCGGCGGAGTGGATTGCACCATCTACAGAAATTGTGGGTCGTACCCCTTTGCTTTCTTCCTCCCTTGCCCCTTCCCTTGATCAATCTAAGGGGGATGTAGGTGTCGGTGTGGGGGAAATATCTGACCAGGCCTTGTTAGAGGTGATTGCATTGGTGGGCAGTTTGTGGGGTGGTGCTGGGCAGTCAGATGGTGCGTCTGAGCCCGTTGGCCATGCGGCCGATACAGAGCCCTCTCATCGGGGGGTTAGTGTGGGCATAGTTCCCGAGTTACCTGGTTTACCGGGCCCTGCCGGACCCGCTTCTGGCCTCCGGCGGCCCAATTATTCCCAAAATATGGCTGGTCCCTCGGAGGTCCCTACCCGGGCCCAAGTGCGGTCTCCCGCCCCTAGCGTTGCGGTCCCCGGCCCTTCAAGGGCCCAAGTTAGGTCTCCCGCCCCTAGCGTTGTTGTGCCAGGCCCTTCAAGGCCTTATGGCGTAGCGGTCCCTGGCCCTTCAAGGCCTGCTACATTGTCCCCAATAGTTGGCGGGTTTAGTGGGAGCGGTTCGGCCTTACCTGCGGTGTCGGTTCCGGTATCCCAGGACTCCATCGCGGCTGCGGTGTCTCTGTGGCAGATGTGGGTTTCATCCTTGTCCGGGGCTCCGGGCGGGTCCCACGTGGTCCTTGGTCCTCCGGCGGTGGTGGCACAGGCTCCCGTGTCGGCTGTTCCTCCATCCGCGTCGACTTCCGGTTTGCGGTCCTCCGAGGGAGGGACTTCCGGTGACGTCACTTCCGGTGGCGTCACTTCCGGTCCCGCCATTGCACAAAGGACATCGAAGCGGAGCAGATCGAGTTCCCCACACGGCGTCCAAGGTAAGAGAGGAGTGCCGCGGGGGGGGGGAACTTGTGCTCTGGGGGGCAAGTCCGCTGAGGCGATGGGGCCTACAGGGGTTGCACAGGTGGGGGAGGATATTCACGGAGAGGCTAGTTGTGACTCAATGGAGGATTTATCTCACGGGGGGCATTATGCTGGGCAAATGAACACGGGGGTCCCTGGAGGAGGCCCTCGTGGGCAGATTAATAAGGGCATTACGTCCCGGCAGGGGGCGAAGGCCCCGGCGGGCAGTAATTCTCGGCAGGGGGCAAAGGCCCCAGCGGGCAATTATAAAGGTGGTGCATCACCTAACAGGCCCGTTAGGAGTATGCTGAAGAGCGCTGGTGGGAATAGTAAGGTTTCTGGGGGTGGGAGCAGCGCCCTTGCTGGCGGTGTGTTTGGCGCGCAAGTTAGTGATAGTGGAAGGGCTAGGCCTCAGGCTTCGGGGGCAGCCCCGGTAGCAACAAGGAAGGTAGTAACTAGATCTTCTACCAAACACGGTTCCCCAGAGCAGTTTCATAGTCTGGATTTAGCACTTGCATCGTCTAGGCGTAAGAAAGCCATTCCACAAGCCCAGAAGTCAGTTCATTTTAGTGAAGAGATAGAGGACTTTACTGAAGATGAGCAGGGTGTGTATGATGAGGTTGTGGGTTGCGAAGGCGACCGGGATGCGTATGAGGGGATGAATGAGCGGTCTGTGCACAGGGGGAGGGGTCCTTGGTCCTCCGGCGGTGGTGGCACAGGCTCCCGTGTCGGCTGTTCCTCCATCCGCGTCGACTTCCGGTTTGCGGTCCTCCGAGGGAGGGACTTCCGGTGACGTCACTTCCGGTGGCGTCACTTCCGGTCCCGCCATTGCACAAAGGACATCGAAGCGGAGCAGATCGAGTTCCCCACACGGCGTCCAAGGTAAGAGAGGAGTGCCGCGGGGGGGGGGAACTTGTGCTCTGGGGGGCAAGTCCGCTGAGGCGATGGGGCCTACAGGGGTTGCACAGGTGGGGGAGGATATTCACGGAGAGGCTAGTTGTGACTCAATGGAGGATTTATCTCACGGGGGGCATTATGCTGGGCAAATGAACACGGGGGTCCCTGGAGGAGGCCCTCGTGGGCAGATTAATAAGGGCATTACGTCCCGGCAGGGGGCGAAGGCCCCGGCGGGCGGTAATTCTCGGCAGGGGGCAAAGGCCCCATCGGCAATTATAAAGGTGGTGCATCACCTAACAGGCCCGTTAGGAGTACGCTGAAGAGCGCTGGCGGGAATAGTAAGGTTTCTGGGGGTGGGAGCGGCGCCCTTGCTGGCGGTGTGTTTGGCGCGCAAGTTAGTGATAGTGGAAGGGCTAGGCCTCAGGCTTCGGGGGCAGCACCAGTAGCAACAAGGTAGGTAGTAACTAGATCTTCTACCAAACACGGTTCCCCAGAGCAGTTTCATAGTCTGGATTTAGCGCTTGCATCGTCTAGGCGTAAGAAAGCCATTCCACAAGCCCAGAAGTCAGTTCATTTTAGTGAAGAGATAGAGGACTTTACTGAAGATGAGCAGGGTGTGTATGATGAGGTTGTGGGTTGCGAAGGCGACCGGGATGCGTATGAGGGGATGAATGAGCGGTCTGTGCACAGGGGGAGGGGGAGAGCAGATCTTCCCCTTCGTGGTACTCCTCTCTGGCAATCTCTTTTGCAGGATAGAGATAGGCTACCACAGGGGATTCCGGAAGTGGTTTGGAAAGAGGAGCTGAGAACGGCCCAGATTCAATGCTGTCGGAGGACGAGTGTCCATCAACCTCGGGAGTCGTGGCGATTCCTAACAGGACCGGTGTGCGAGCTGGTGAGTCCTCAGTTTCAGTGGGGTTGCGGGGTTTCAACTCATCCTCGGATGATTCTGGCTCAGAAAATGATAAGGAGCTGGGGTTGCATGGAAAGGGAAATAAACGTATGTATAAGATGCTTAGGTGGTTAACTGAAGAAAAGAGATCAGCTAAGAGGGGTTTTCAAAAATATTCTGACCATGTTGCCTCTGATAGGTCCGATAGGGCATCCCAACCCAGACTTTGCCTAAGTGGGGTAGGGGGGCCTGTTAATCGAAAGGTGGCGCTCCAGGGGGATACTAGGTCTTGGTCCTCCTATGATCTGCACAAACATCTGAAGAAAAAGACAGTTCGGCGCATTCAGGAGGGAAAGTTTGTTAACATCTTCAAGCTCTCGGTGGAAGCCTTAAGGCAGAAGGCGAGAGCGGAAGATGGGACTGGCCCGAAGAAGTACCAGCGCCCTGACATGTTCCACGAATGGCGACGTTGTTTCAGGATTTATGCTTCTTGTTATTTGGAAAAGTGGCCAGACCAGTGTTTAGCCGTGTTAAAATACATGGAAAACATGGAGATAATTGCAGATAATTATCGTGATGGTGCCTGGCGCGACTATGACGAGGAGTTCCGCAGAAAGATGGTGGGTAATCCACTGTTGGATTTTGGTTGCGTAGAGATGCAGCTCTGGGCCCGGCTGGGTCCAGAGAAAGCTCAAGGTACTTCTGCTCCCCCAGCAGATTCGACACAGATCCGAACTGCTAATAGATTGCGCAGATGCCCCGCGGGTGTCTGTTGGAAATTTCAGGACAAACAATGCACGTTGGGAACTACATGTTCCTTTCGGCACGCTTGTCGCATCTGCGGGGGATTTCACCCAGCCGCAGATTGCGTTAAGAAAGGTGAGAAACAAGACAGGACTGAGCCAAGAGGCCCTGCTGTCAGTAAGAGCGGACACCCCGCTGAGGGTGGCCGCAATTAGTACGTGGCTCGCGCTGTACCCTGATAGGGTGGCGGCGGCCTTGCTGGAGTCAGGGCTCCGGGAAGGTTTTATTATTCCGGTACAGGGTCCGGTTTTAGGTGCTGCATCCCGCAGAAACCTGAAATCGGCTTCCTAGTTCCCGGAAGCGTTAAGGGAGAAATTGGGTAAGGAGGTTTCCCTGGGTAGAATGGCTGGCCCGTTTGGGGAAAAACCTATGCTGGGATTGGTTATCTCGCCTTTAGGGGTCATGCCAAAGAAGGACCCGGGAAATTTAGGATGATTCAACATCTTTCCTACCCGAAAGGCAAGTCTGTCAATGACGCCATCCCTCAGGAATTGAGTACGGTTTATTACCAGTCTTTTGATGATGCTTTACAAGTGGTTCGTAGATCGGGTCAAGGGGCTTTATTAGCCAAACTTGACATTGAGTCTGCCTTCAGACTCTTGCCGATCCACCCGGCATCATTTTATTTAATGGGGTGTTTTTTCAACGGACACTATTATGTCGACCATTGTTTACCCATGGGGTGTTCCATTTCCTGCGCCTATTTCGAGGCGTTTAGTTCCTTTTTGCATTGGGCTGTTGCCGAGGTGACTGGGGAAGATAGAATCGCTCACTACTTGGACGACTTTCTCCTGGTAGGTAGACAGGGCTCCAGGGAATGTGAGTTACTCCTTCACACCATGAGGCTGTTGATGGCAAAATTTGGTGTTCCCTTGGCAGAGGAAAAAACGGAGGGCCCTTGTACATGTCTTACTTTCTTGGGTATAGAAATTGATTCGGAAGTGACGGAATGTAGGCTCCCGGCGGATAAAGTTCGGAAGATGCTGACGGAAGTAAGAAGACTTGCAGCGGCACAATTCTGCACCCTAAAAGAGCTTCAATCGGTATTGGGTCTGCTCAACTTTGGAGGAAGGGTCATCCCGATGGGGAGGATTTTCCTGAAAAGAATGGAGCACTTGTTGCCAGGGGTTACCTCTCCCATGGCTAAATTACTGATTAGTAAAGACATGAAGGATGACCTCCATGTCTGGGATCTGTTTCTCAGGGATTTCAATGGGATCTGTATTTGGAGAACCCCTCAGACTTCTGCGCAGTCCCTGCACCTCTTTACGGATGCTGCGGGGGCTTCTGGGTACGGCGCCTATCTCAATGGTGAGTGGAGCGCCGAACATTGGCCGGTCGAGTGGATGGCCAGGGGGCTTACCAGGAACATGTGCCTCCTGGAGCTTTTCCCCATTCTGGTGGCATTGGAGATATGGGGGGACAAACTCGAAAACAGTTCCGTCGTTTTTTGGACGGACAATTTGAGTGTGGTTTTTGCCATTAATGGGCTTTCCTCTTCTTCCCCACCAGTAGTCAGATATCTTAGGATTCTGGTTTTGAGATGCCTTAAGCGGAACATTGAGTTTCGGGCTCGGCATGTCCCAGGGGTTGATAATGTTATTGCTGATGCACTGTCTCGCTTTCAATGGGAAACTTTTAGGAAGTGTGCTCCTAAAGCTGCCACTCATGGTGTACCCTGTCCTCCTTTTCTTTGGCAGGTGGCTTTGGATGGCAGTCCCTGATTCCAGTTCTGAAGGCGTCCCTGGCACCTTCCACTTGGAAGTCCTATGTAAGGAATTGGGAAGAATGGGTATTCTTCTGTGATGTTCAAGGATTTCCTTCTTGTGCTGGTGAGCAGGATTGGCTATTGCACTGGCTCGCGGAGCTTAGGACTAAGCTAGCAAAGAAAGGGGCGGTGTCCGCGCGGTTAGCAGCAGTGTCCTTTTTCTGTAGACTATTCACGCTGACGGACTCTTCCAAAACGTTTTTGATTCGTCAAATTCTGAGGGGTTGGGGGAGGACGGAGGTGCGGCGACCGGACATTAGAGAACCCATAACGGCGGACAGGTTGGTCCTCCTGCTTCGGGTTCTACCTGAGGTCTGTTCCTCGGACTACGAGGCCCAGCTTTTTTCCACGGCGTTCGCCATAGCGTTTCATGGCGCACTCCGAGTGGGGGAATTGGTCCCGCAATCTAGATTAGCGAAAGTGGGTGGTGTTCTGGCGGATCACGTCAGATTTATGGATAATGGGGTGTTGCTTTTCATCCCTCGATCGAAAGTCGATCAGGATGGTAGGGGGGCCTGGCTGTCGCTACCCGCGCACATGGGTTCTGCAAGCTGCCCTTGTGCCCTGTTGAAGACCTTCTCGGACAGGCGTCCAGTGGGTGCTGAGAGATTTTTAATTCATCAGGACGGTACCCCCCTTACGAGGTTTCAATTTCGGAAGGTTTTAGGGTGGGCAGCTGAAAAGGTGGGTTTGAATCCCAATACTATAGCTCCTCACTCCTTTAGGGTGGGAGCTGCTACGACTGCAGCGGCTTTAGGCTGGTCGGCTGACCGCATAATGGCGCTGGGGAGGTGGAAATCCAAGAGGTATCAGATTTACGTTAGGCCACTTTTATCCCAATGTTAAGATTCTGCAGTGTGATAATGTTGCGATGTTGTTATTGGTTACGATGTGCTCTAACACTTCTATTGCAGGACCTAGAAGTGGTCCGCTTCGTGCCTGGATCGTTCATCCGAGCATCAACTCAACCTGGAGGGCTAGGCCTCAGGCTTCGGGGGCAGCCCCGGTAGCAACAAGGAAGGTAGTAACTAGATCTTCTACCAAACACGGTTCCCCAGAGCAGTTTCATAGTCTGGATTTAGCGCTTGCATCGTCTAGGCGTAAGAAAGCCATTCCACAAGCCCAGAAGTCAGTTCATTTTAGTGAAGAGATAGAGGACTTTACTGAAGATGAGCAGGGTGTGTATGATGAGGTTGTGGGTTGCGAAGGTGACCGGGATGCGTATGAGGGGATGAATGAGCGGTCTGTGCACAGGGGGAGGGGTCCTTGGTCCTCCGGCGGTGGTGGCACAGGCTCCCGTGTCGGCTGTTCCTCCATCCGCGTCGACTTCCGGTTTGCGGTCCTCCGAGGGAGGGACTTCCAGTGACGTCACTTCCGGTGGCGTCACTTCCGGTCCCGCCATTGCACAAAGGACATCGAAGCGGAGCAGATCGAGTTCCCCACGCGGCGTCCAAGGTAAGAGAGGAGTGCCACGGGGGGGGGGGACTTGTGCTCTGGGGGGCAAGTCCGCTGAGGCGATGGGGCCTACAGGGGTTGCAAAGGTGGGGGAGTATATTCACGGAGAGGCTAGTTGTGACTCAATGGAGGATTTATCTCACGGGGGGCATTATGCTGGGCAAATGAACATGGGGGTCCCTGGAGGAGGCCCTCGTGGGCAGATTAATAAGGGCATTACGTCCCGGCAGGGGCGAAGGCCCCGGCGGGCGGTAATTCTCGGCAGGGGGCAAAGGCCCCATCGGGCAATTATAAAGGTGGTGCATCACCTAACAGGCCCGTTAGGAGTACGCTGAAGAGCGCTGGCGGGAATAGTAAGGTTTCTGGGGGTGGGAGCGGCGCCCTTGCTGGCGGTGTGTTTGGCGCGCAAGTTAGTGATAGTGGAAGGGCTAGGCCTCAGGCTTCGGGGGCAGCCCCAGTAGCAACAAGGAAGGTAGTAACTAGATCTTCTACCAAACACGGTTCCCCAGAGCAGTTTCATAGTCTGGATTTAGCGCTTGCATCGTCTAGGCGTAAGAAAGCCATTCCACAAGCCCAGAAGTCAGTTCATTTTAGTGAAGAGATAGAGGACTTTACTGAAGATGAGCAGGGTGTGTATGATGAGGTTGTGGGTTGCGAAGGCGACCAGGATGCGTATGAGGGGATGAATGAGCAGTCTGTGCACAGGGGGAGGGGTCCTTGGTCCTCCGGCGGTGGTGGCACAGGCTCCCGTGTCGGCTGTTCCTCCATCCGCGTCGACTTCCGGTTTGCGGTCCTCCGAGGGAGGGACTTCCGGTGACGTCACTTCCGGTGGCGTCACTTCCGGTCCCGCCATTGCACAAAGGACATCGAAGCGGAGCAGATCGAGTTCCCCATGCGGCGTCCAAGGTAAGAGAGGAGTGCCGCGGGGGGGGAGAACTTGTGCTCTGGGGGGCAAGTCCGCTGAGGCGATGGGGCCTACAGGGGTTGCACAGGTGGGGGAGGATATTCACGGAGAGGCTAGTTGTGACTCAATGGAGGATTTATCTCACGGGGGGCATTATGCTGGGCAAATGAACACGGGGGTCCCTGGAGAAGGCCCTCGTGGGCAGATTAATAAGGATAATAAGAAGAGCGCTGGCGGAAATAGTAAGGTTTCTGGGGGTGGGAGCGGCGCCCTTGCTGGCGGTGTGTTTGGCGCGCAAGTTAGTGATAGTGGAAGGGCTAGGCCTCAGGCTTCGGGGGCAGCCCCGGTAGCAACAAGGAGAGCAGATCTTCCCCTTCGTGGTACTCCTCTCTGGCAATCTCTTTTGCAGGATAGAGATAGGCTACCACAGGGGATTCCGGAAGTGGTTTGGAAAGAGGAGCTGAGAGCGGCCCAGATTCAATGCTGTCGGAGGACGAGCGTCCATCAACCTCGGGAGTCGTGGCGATTCCTAACAGGACCGGTGTGCGAGCTGGTGAGTCCTCAGTTTCAGTGGGGTTGCGGGGTTTCAACTCATCCTCGGATGATTCTGGCTCAGAAAATGATAAGGAGCTGGGGTTGCATGGAAAGGGAAATAAACGTATGTATAAGATGCTTAGGTGGTTAACTGAAGAAAAGAGATCAGCTAAGAGGGGTTTTCAAAAATATTCTGACCATGTTGCCTCTGATAGGTCCGATAGGGCATCCCAACCCAGACTTTGCCTAAGTGGGGTAGGGGGGCCTGTTAATCGAAAGGTGGCGCTCCAGGGGGATACTAGGTCTTGGTCCTCCTATGATCTGCACAAACATCTGAAGAAAAAGACAGTTCGGCGCATTCAGGAGGGAAAGTTTGTTAACATCTTCAAGCTCTCGGTGGAAGCCTTAAGGCAGAAGGCGAGAGCGGAAGATGGGACTGGCCCGAAGAAGTACCAGCGCCCTGACATGTTATTTGGAAAAGTGGCCAGACCAGTGTTTAGCCGTGTTAAAATACATGTAGATAATTATCGTGATGGTGCCTGGCGCGACTATGACGAGGAGTTCCGCAGAAAGATGGTGGGTAATCCACTGTTGGATTTTGGGTGCGTAGAGATGCAGCTCTGGGCCCGGCTGGGTCCAGAGAAAGCTCAAGGTACTTCTGCTCCCCCAGCAGATTCGACACAGATCCGAACTGCTAATAGATTGCGCAGACGCCCCGCGGGGGTCTGTTGGAAATTTTAGGACAAACAATGCACGTTGGGAACTACATGTTCCTTTCGGCACGCTTGTTGCATCTGCGGGGGATTTCACCCAGCCGCAGATTGCGTTAAGAAAGGTGAGAAACAAGACAGGACTGAGCCAAGAGGCCCTGCTGTCAGTAAGAGCGGACACCCCGCTGAGGGTGGCCGCAATTAGTACGTGGCTTGCGCTGTACCCTGATAGGGTGGCGGCGGCCTTGCTGGAGTCAGGGCTCTGGGAAGGTTTTATTATTCCGGTACAGGGTCCGGTTTTAGGTGCTGCATCCCGCAGAAACCTGAAATCGGCTTCCCAGTTCCCGGAAGCGTTAAGGGAGAAATTGGGTAAGGAGGTTTCCCTGGGTAGAATGGCTGGCCCGTTTGGGGAAAAACCTATGCTGGGATTGGTTATCTCGCCTTTAGGGGTCATGCCAAAGAAGGACCCGGGAAATTTAGGATGATTCAACATCTTTCCTACCCGAAAGGCAAGTCTGTCAATGACGCCATCCCTCAGGAATTGAGTACGGTTTATTACCAGTCTTTTGATGATGCTTTACAAGTGGTTCGTAGATTGGGTCAAGGGGCTTTATTAGCCAAACTTGACATTGAGTCTGCCTTCAGACTCTTGCCGATCCACCCGGCATCATTTTATTTAATGGGGTGTTTTTTCAACTGACACTATTATGTCGACCGTTGTTTACCCATGGGGTGTTCCATTTCCTGCGCCTATTTCGAGGCGTTTAGTTCCTTTTTGCATTGGGCTGTTGCCGAGGTGACTGGGGAAGATAGAATCGCTCACTACTTGGACGACTTTCTCCTGGTAGGTAGACAGGGCTCCAGGGAATGTGAGTTACTCCTTCACACCATGAGGCTGTTGATGGCAAAATTTGGTGTTCCCTTGGCAGAGGAAAAAACGGACGGCCCTTGTACATGTCTTACTTTCTTGGGTATAGAAATTGATTCGGAAGTGAGGGAATGTAGGCTCCCGGCGGATAAAGTTCGGAAGATGCTGACGGAAGTAAGAAGACTTGCAGCGGCACAATTCTGCACCCTAAAAGAGCTTCAATCGGTATTGGGTCTGCTCAACTTTGGAGGAAGGGTCATCCCGATGGGGAGGATTTTCCTGAAAAGAATGGAGCGCTTGTTGCCAGGGTTTACCTCTCCCATGGCTAAATTACTGATTAGTAAAGATATGAAGGATGACCTCCATGTCTGGGATCTGTTTCTCAGGGATTTCAATGGGATCTGTATTTGGAGAACCCCTCAGACTTCTGCGCAGTCCCTGCACCTCTTTACGGATGCTGCGGGGGCTTCTGGGTACGGCGCCTATCTCAATGGTGAGTGGAGCGCCGAACATTGGCCGGTCGAGTGGACGGCCAGGGGGCTTACCAGGAACATGTGCCTCCTGGAGCTTTTCCCCATTCTGGTGGCATTGGAGATATGGGGGGACAAACTCGAAAACAGTTCCGTCGTTTTTTGGACGGACAATTTGAGTGTGGTTTTTGCCATTAATGGGCTTTCCTCTTCTTCCCCACCAGTAGTCAGATATCTTAGGATTCTGGTTTTGAGATGCCTTAAGCGGAACATTGAGTTTCGGGCTCGGCATGTCCCAGGGGTTGATAATGTTATTGCTGATGCACTGTCTCGCTTTCAATGGGAAACTTTTAGGAAGTGTGCTCCTAAAGCTGCCACTCATGGTGTACCCTGTCCTCCTTTTCTTTGGCAGGTGGCTTTGGATGGCAGTCCCTGATTCCAGTTCTGAAGGCGTCCCTGGCACCTTCCACTTGGAAGTCCTATGTAAGGTATTGGGAAGAATGGGTATTCTTCTGTGATGTTCAAGGATTTCCTTCTTGTGCTGGTGAGCAGGATTGGCTATTGCACTGGCTCGCGGAGCTTAGGACTAAGCTAGCAAAGAAAGGGGCGGTGTCCGCGCGGTTAGCAGCAGTGTCCTTTTTCTGTAGACTATTCACGCTGACGGACTCTTCCAAAACGTTTTTGATTCGTCAAATTCTGAGGGGTTGGGGGAGGACGGAGGTGCGGCGACCGGACATTAGAGAACCCATAACGGCGGACAGGTTGGTCCTCCTGCTTCGGGTTCTACCTGAGGTCTGTTCCTCGGACTACGAGGTCCAGCTTTTTTCCGCGGCGTTCGCCATAGCGTTTCATGGCGCACTCCGAGTGGGGGAATTGGTCCCGCAATCTAGATTAGCGAAAGTGGGTGGTGTTCTGGCGGATCACGTCAGATTTATGGATAATGGGGTGTTGCTTTTCATCCCTCGATCGAAAGTCGATCAGGATGGTAGGGGGGCCTGGCTGTCGCTACCCGCGCACATGGGTTCTGCAAGCTGCCCTTGTGCCCTGTTGAAGACCTTCTCGGACAGGCGTCCAGTGGGTGCTGAGAGATTTTTAATTCATCAGGACGGTACCCCCCTTACGAGGTTTCAATTTCGGAAGGTTTTAGGGTGGGCAGCTGAAAAGGTGGGTTTGAATCCCAATACTATAGCTCCTCACTCCTTTAGGGTGGGAGCTGCTACGACTGCAGCGGCTTTAGGCTGGTCGGCTGACCGCATAATGGCGCTGGGGAGGTGGAAATCCAAGAGGTATCAGATTTACGTTAGGCCACTTTTATCCCAATGTTAAGATTCTGCAGTGTGATAATGTTGCGATGTTGTTATTGGTTACGATGTGCTCTAACACTTCTATTGCAGGACCTAGAAGTGGTCCGCTTCGTGCCTGGATCGTCAGGCACTCGTTCGTGCACTGGGCAGCCATCCGAGCATCAACTCAACCTGGAGGGCAGCAACTAGGGTTCTCATCCTCTAGGGTTGTCGTTAGGTGGTTAGGAAGAAGAGGCCTTTGCTGGGCAGATCTGCCGGGTTTACTGCAAAACGCCATGAGGCATTGGGAAAAATCCCATGTTCTGATTATACACAGGTGGTAATGATCTTGGCTCAATTCCCGGCCGGGATTTGAGCGCAGTGATCCAGTCAGATCTGCGCACCTTTAAAGCTTGGATGCCTGGTGTGAGAATGGGTTGGTCGAACAATATACCTAGGTTGATGTGGCGTCACATGGCCAATCATAGAGCAGCGTTTCAGGTTCGCAAGAAGCTCAACAGGGATGTTAGGAAGCTGATGTTTGAGCTAGGAGGGTTTGTTGTGGAGCACAAGTTCATTACGGCCGCTGACCGGAGCCTCTACCGAGGCAACGGAGTTCATCTTTCGGACCATGGCATGGACCTGTTTATTGCAGATTTAAGACATTCCCTACTCCTATTTGTGTGAGTTGGGTGGCTCCGAGAGTGGCCCTTGATATTTGGGCGATCTCGTGGCGGGTGAACAGTGTCCGGGGGCAGGATGTGAGCGAGGTAGAGTGACGGCAATTCCGGCCAGGGGTGAAGTCCCCAGATGCGTGTCTGGGGTGTTCCCTGCCCGTGTGATTCTGATGCCGAGAATTCCCTGTTTCAGTATTGAGCTACGCTCTGCTTCTTCTCCTGCGCCCTGGTACTGCCCATCTTGTTAGCATGGGTTACTACGTTTAGCTAGTACCTGATTGCCGCCCCCCTGGTTCATGTTTATTCAGACGGTCGTTAGTTCTTGTGTTGCCACAATAAACGTGACCTGCGGGTTTTCTAACCAAGAAGTTGTTGTGTCTTTATTTCTATGTTGAGAAATTAAGTTGAGTTTATGTTAAACCAAGAATGTATATAGTTATTAGGTTATTCTTTCCACAGAGGAGGATATGGCATTTAATCCCTTAAGGAAATGTAAGGCAAATTGCCTGGAATGCACATAAGGGTTAAGGCCAAGACGGAGGAGGGGAGTGCTGTGTTGTGTGTGTGAAACAATGTTGCAGAAAGAGAGGAGGGGTTCCAGCTTACCCTTTTTAAGCCCAGTACAGGAAGCACAAGTCCTCTTTCTGCTGTTTTCTTCGAAGTTTTCCCCACCCTTTCCCTCCCTTGTTTATTATTTTGCAATCAGTAGGGGGATTCATCCTTATGGTGGTCCCCAGGGATTAGGGCTATCCGAGGCATGATGAGGGCTAGCCAGCCTATTTCTGTAAGCCCAAGGACGTTAAGTTTCAGCTCCCCAAGTATTCAATGTGGTTTTGCACCTTATTGATCCTGGCCCTACTGGTACGGAGTGGTGGATTTGCACCCTGGGCTGGCGGGTGGACAGTGTCCGGGGGCAGGATGTGATCGAGGTAGAGTGACGGCACTTCCGGCCAGGGGTGAAGTCCCCAGACACGTGTCTGGGGTGTTCCCTGCCCGTGTGATTCCGATGCAGAGAATTCCCTGTTTCAGTATTGAGCTACGCTCTGCTTCTTCTCCTGCGCCCTGGTACTGCCCATCTTGTTAGCATGGGTTACTACGTTTAGCTAGTACCTGATTGCCGCCCCCCTGGTCCATGTTTATTCAGACGGTCGTTAGTTCTTGTGTTGCCACAATAAACGTGACCTGCGGGTTTTCTAACCAAGAAGTTGTTGTGTCTTTATTTCTATGTTGAGAAATTAAGTTGAGTTTATGTTAAACCAAGAATGTATATAGTTATTAGGTTATTCTTTCCACAGAGGAGGATATGGCATTTAATCCCTTATGTACTTTGTATTATGTGCTGTGTGTTATTTACTGTGTATTATGTACTGTCTGTTATGTACTGTATGTTATGTACTGTGCTTTATGTACTGTGTATTATGTACTCTATGTTATGTACTGTGTGTTATGTACTGTAAGTTATGTACTGTGTGTTATGTACTGTGTGTTATGTACTGTGTGTTATGTACTGTGTGTTATGTACTGTATGTTATGTACTGTATGTTATGTACTGTGTATTATGTACTCTATGTTATATACTGTGTGTTATGTACTGTGTGTTATGTACTGTGTGTTATGTACTGTGTGTTATGTACTGTGTATTATGTACTGTGTATTGTGTACTGTGTGTTATGTACTGTATGTTATGTACTGTGTGTTATGTACTGTGTATTATGTACTCTATGTTATATACTGTGTGTTATGTACTCTATGTTATGTACTGTGTATTATGTACTGTCTGTTATGTACTGTATGTTATGTACTGTGCTTTATGTACTGTGTATTATGTACTCTATGTTATGTACTGTGTGTTATGTACTGTGTATTATGTACTCTATGTTATATACTGTGTGTTATGTACTGTGTGTTATGTACTGTGTGTTATGTACTGTGTGTTATGTACTGTGTATTATGTACTGTGTATTGTGTACTGTGAGTTATGTACTGTGTGTTATGTATATGGTGTTATGTACTGTGTGTTATGTACTGTGTATTATGTACTGTGTGTTATGTACTGTATGTTATGTACTGTGTGTTATGTACTGTGTATTATGTACTCTGTGTTATGTACTGTATGTTATGTACTGTGTATTATGTACTGTGTGTTATGTACTGTATGTTATGTACTGTATGTTATGTACTCTGTGTTATGTACTGTATGTTATGTACTGTGTGTTATATACTGTATGTTATGTACTGTGTGTTATGTACTGTGTATTATGTACTGTATGTTATGTACTGTGTGTTATGTACTGTATGTTATGTACTGTGTGTTATGTACTGTGTATTATGTACTGTATGTTATGTATTGTGTGTTATGTACTGTGTATTATGTACTGTGTATTATGTACTGTGTGTTATGTACTGTATGTTATGTACTGTGTGTTATGTACTGTGTATTATGTACTCTGTGTTATGTACTGTATGTTATGTACTGTGTATTATGTACTGTGTGTTATGTACTGTGTGTTATGTACTGTATGTTATGTACTGTATGTTATGTACTCTGTGTTATGTACAGTATGTTATGTACTGTATGTTATGTACTGTGTGTTATGTACTGTGTGTTATGTACTGTGTATTATGTACTGTATGTTATGTACTGTGTGTTATGTACTGTGTGTTATGTACTGTGTATTATGTACTGTATGTTATGTACTGTATGTTATGTACTGTATGTTATGTACTGTATGTTATGTACTGTGTGTTATGTACTGTGTGTTATGTACTGTATGTTATGTACTGTGTGTTATGTACTGTGTGTTATGTACTGTATGTTATGTACTGTGTGTTATGTACTGTATGTTATGTACTGTATGTTATGTACTGTGTGTTATGTACTGTGTGTTATGTACTGTGTGTTATGTACTGTGTGTTATGTACTGTGTGTTATATACTGTGTGTTATGTACTGTGTGTTATGTACTGTGTGTTATATACTGTGTGTTATGTACTGTGTGTTATGTACTGTGTGTTATATACTGTGTATTATGTACTGTGTGTTATGTACTGTGTGTTATGTACTGTGTGTTATGTACTGTATGTTATGTACTGTGTATTAAGTACTGTATGTTATGTACTGTGTGTTATATACTGTGTCTTATGTACTGTGTGTTATGTTCTGTATGTTATGTACTGTGTGTTATGTACTGTGTGTTATGTACTGTATGTTATGTACTGTGTGTTATGTACTGTATGTTATGTACTGTATGTTATGTACTGTGTGTTATGTACTGTATGTTATGTACTGTATGTTATGTACTGTGTGTTATGTACTGTGTGTTATGTACTGTATTTTATGTACTGTGTGTTATATACTGTATTTTATGTACTGTGTGTTATGTACTGTATGTTATGTACTGTGTGTTATGTACTGTATGTTATATACTGTATGTTATGTACTCTGTGTTATGCACTGTATTTTATGTACTGTGTGTTATATACTGTATGTTATGTACTGTGTATTATGTACTGTGTGTTATGTACTATGTATTATGTACTGTATGTTATGTACTGTGTGTTATGTACTGTGTGTTAAGTACTGTATGTTATGTACTGTGTGTTATGTACTCTGTGTTATGTACTGTGTGTTAAGTACTGTATGTTATGTACTTTGTGTTATGTACTATATGTTATGTACCGTGTGTTATGTACTGTGTGTTATTTACTGTGTGTTATGTACTGTATGTTATGTACTGTGTGTTATGTAGTGTGTGTTATATACTGTGTGTTATGTACTGTGTGTTATGTACTGTATGTTATGTACTGTGTATTATGCACTGTGTGTTATGTACTGTGTATTATGTACTGTGTGTTATGTACTGTGTGTTATGTGCTGTATGTTATGTACTGTGTGTTATGTACTGTGTGTTATGTACTGTATGTTATGTAATGTGTGTTATGTACTGTGTATTATATACTGTGTGTTATGTACTGTGTATTATGTACTGTGTGTTATGTACTGTATGTTATGTACTGTATGTTATATACTGTGTGTTATGTACTGTATGTTATGTACTGTATGTTATGTACATGGTGTTATGTACTGTGTGTTATGTACTGTGTGTTATGTACTTTTTTTATGTACTGTGTATTATGTACTGTGTATTATGTACTGTATGTTAGGAACTGTGTGTTATGTACTGTGTGTTATGTACTGTGTGTTATGTACTATGCGTTATGTACTATATGTTATGTATTGTGTGTTATGTACTGTGTGTTATGTACTGTGTGTTATGTACTGTATGTTATGTACTGTGTATTATGTACTGTGTATTATGTACTGTGTGTTATGTACTGTGTATTATGTACTGTATGTTATGAACTGTGTGTTATGTACTGTGTATTGTGTGTTATATACTGTGTGTTATGTACTGTATGTTATGTACTGTGTGTTATGTACTGTATGTTATGTACTGTGTGTTATGTACTGTGTGTTATGCACTGTGTATTATGTACTGTATATTATGTACTGTGTGTTATGTACTATATGTTATGTATTGTGTGTTATGTACTGTGTGTTATGTACTGTGTGTTATGTACTATATGTTATGTATTGTGTGTTATGTACTATATGTTATGTATTGTGTGTTATGTACTGTGTGTTATGTACTGTGTGTTATGTACTGTGTGTTATGTATTGTGTGTTATGTACTGTGTGTTATGTACTGTGTGTTATGTACTGTGTGTTATGTACTGTGTGTTATGTACTGTATGTTATGTACTGTGTGTTATGTACTGTGTGTTATGTATTGTGTGTTATGTACTGTGTGTTATGTACTGTGTGTTATGTACTGTATGTTATATACTGTATATTATGTACTGTGTGTTATGTACTCTGTGTTATGTACTGTGTGTTATGTACTGTGTGTTATGTACTGTATGTTATGTACTGTGTATTATGTACTGTGTGTTATGTACTGTATGTTATGTACTGTGTGTTATGTACTGTATGTTATGTACTGTGTGTTATGTACTGTGTGTTATATACTGTTTGTTATGTACTGTGTGTTATGTACTGTATGTTATGTACTGTATGTTATGTACTGTGTGTTATGTACTGTATGTTATGTACTGTGTGTTATGTACTGTGTGTTATATACTGTTTGTTATGTACTGTGTGTTATGTACTGTATGTTATGTACTGTGTATTATGTACTGTGTGTTATGTACTGTATGTTATGTACTGTGTGTTATGTACTGTATGTTATGTACTGTGTGTTATGTACTGTGTGTTATGTACTGTGTGTTATGTACTGTGTATTATATACTGTGTGTTATGTACTGTGTGTTATGTACTGTATGTTATATACTGTATGTTATGTACTGTGTGTTATGTACTCTGTGTTATGTACTGTGTGTTATGTACTGTGTGTTATGTACTGTATGTTATGTACTGTGTGTTATGTACTGTGTGTTATGTACTGTATTTTATGTACTGTGTGTTATATACTGTATTTTATGTACTGTGTGTTATGTACTGTATGTTATGTACTGTGTGTTATGTACTGTATGTTATGTACTGTGTGTTATGTACTGTATGTTATATACTGTATGTTATGTACTCTGTGTTATGCACTGTATTTTATGTACTGTGTGTTATATACTGTATGTTATGTACTGTGTATTATGTACTGTGTGTTATGTACTATGTATTATGTACTGTATGTTATGTACTGTGTGTTATGTACTGTGTGTTAAGTACTGTATGTTATGTACTGTGTGTTATGTACTCTGTGTTATGTACTGTGTGTTAAGTACTGTATTTTATGTACTTTGTGTTATGTACTATATGTTATGTACCGTGTGTTATGTACTGTGTGTTATTTACTGTGTGTTATGTACTGTATGTTATGTACTGTGTGTTATGTAGTGTGTGTTATATACTGTGTGTTATGTACTGTGTGTTATGTACTGTATGTTATGTACTGTGTATTATGCACTGTGTGTTATGTACTGTGTATTATGTACTGTGTGTTATGTACTGTGTGTTATGTGCTGTATGTTATGTACTGTGTGTTATGTACTGTGTGTTATGTACTGTATGTTATGTACTGTGTGTTATGTACTGTGTATTATATACTGTGTGTTATGTACTGTGTATTATGTACTGTGTGTTATGTACTGTATGTTATGTACTGTATGTTATATACTGTGTGTTATGTACTGTATGTTATGTACTGTATGTTATGTACATGGTGTTATGTACTGTGTGTTATGTACTGTGTTATGTACTGTGTATTATGTACTGTGTATTATGTACTGTATGTTAGGAACTGTGTGTTATGTACTGTGTGTTATGTACTGTGTGTTATGTACTATGCGTTATGTACTATATGTTATGTATTGTGTGTTATGTACTGTGTGTTATGTACTGTGTGTTATGTACTGTATGTTATGTACTGTGTATTATGTACTGTGTATTATGTACTGTGTGTTATGTACTGTGTATTATGTACTGTATGTTATGAACTGTGTGTTATGTACTGTGTATTGTGTGTTATATACTGTGTGTTATGTACTGTATGTTATGTACTGCATGTTATGTACTGTATGTTATGTACTGTGTGTTATGTACTGTATGTTATGTACTGTGTGTTATGTACTGTGTGTTATGCACTGTGTATTATGTACTGTATATTATGTACTGTGTGTTATGTACTATATGTTATGTATTGTGTGTTATGTACTGTGTGTTATATACTGTGTGTTATGTACTATATGTTATGTATTGTGTGTTATGTACTATATGTTATGTATTGTGTGTTATGTACTGTGTGTTATGTACTGTGTGTTATGTACTGTGTGTTATGTATTGTGTGTTATGTACTGTGTGTTATGTACTGTGTGTTATGTACTGTGTGTTATGTACTGTGTGTTATGTATTGTGTGTTATGTACTGTGTGTTATGTACTGTGTGTTATGTACTGTGTGTTATGTACTGTATGTTATATACTGTATGTTATGTACTGTGTGTTATGTACTCTGTGTTATGTACTGTGTGTTATGTACTGTGTGTTATGTACTGTATGTTATGTACTGTGTATTATGTACTGTGTGTTATGTACTGTATGTTATGTACTGTGTGTTATGTACTGTATGTTATGTACTGTGTGTTATGTACTGTGTGTTATATACTGTTTGTTATGTACTGTGTGTTATGTACTGTATGTTATGTACTGTATGTTATGTACTGTGTGTTATGTACTGTATGTTATGTACTGTGTGTTATATACTGTTTGTTATGTACTGTGTGTTATGTACTGTATGTTATGTACTGTGTGTTATGTACTGTATGTTATGTACTGTGTATTATGTACTGTGTGTTATGTACTGTATGTTATGTACTGTGTGTTATGTACTGTATGTTATGTACTGTGTGTTATGTACTGTGTGTTATGTACTGTGTGTTATGTACTGTGTATTATATACTGTGTGTTATGTACTGTATGTTATGTACTGTATGTTATGTACTGTGTGTTATGTACTGTGTGTTATGTACTGTATGTTATGTACTGTGTGTTATGTACTGTGTGTTATGTACTGTGTGTTATGTACTGTGTGTTGTATACTGTGTGTTATGTACTGTTTGTTATGTACTGTATGTTATGTACTGTATGTTATGTACTGTATGTTATGTACTGTGTGTTATGTACTGTGTGTTATGTACCGTGTGTTATGTACTGTATGTTATGTACTGTGTGTTATGTACTGTGTGTTATGTACTATATGTTATGTATTGTGTGTTATGTACTGTGTGTTATGTACTGTGTGTTATGTACTGTATGTTATGTACTGTGTGTTATGTACTATATGTTATGTATTGTGTGTTATGTACTGTGTGTTATGTACTGTGTGTTATGTACTGTGTATTATGTACTGTATGTTATGAACTGTGTGTTATGTACTATGCCTTGTGTACTCTGTGTTATGTACTATATGTTATGTACTGTGTGTTATGTACTGTGTATTATGTACTGTGTGTTATGTACTATATGTTATGTACCGTGTGTTATGTACTATATGTTATGTACTGTGTGTTATGTACTGTATGTTATGTACTGTATGTTATGTACTGTGTATTATGTACTGTGTGTTATGTACTGTGTGTTATGTACTGTGTGTTATGTACTGTATGTTATGTAATGTGTGTTATGTGCTGTGTGTTATTTACTTAAGGGATTACATGCCCTACATCTCCTGAGTGTCTGCTCGTAACATAACTAAGTAATAACTTAACACTTAACTTAACAGTTCAACTTTAATAACTTTGTCAATAAAACTCTTATTTATCAATACCAGCAATGGGAGCTGGCAACGACAGGTAATAAAACACGGGTGGCGGCAATCGGGGACTACATAACTAACTATATATAACCCCTTCTAGAAAAATGGCCAAGGGACACTGCTGCAGACCACAAGGCGGAGATACTCAATGTAGGTTTGAAATGTAGGGGGTTCTCGGCCATATATAACCAGCCAGAGCACGCCCAAGCATACCCAGCTTGTGGCGTCACCCTGACTGCAATGGCTGTCATTCAAACCTCCTTCCAGCCTGCAGCCGTGATCCTGACCACCCTCCACAAGAGACAGACCTGCAAATTAAATGGTCCAGACTCTTGCCGCCACCACTACAAACTTAGGAGTAACGCCTGCCTGATGTTCTGAAGGAACAGATCTACTCCTGCCGGTTCTAAATGAGATGAGATGCTGAGATGTTCCCATGCTCGATAACAAACCCCTCGAGGTCCCCAACCTGTTTCCTCAGATCCCTATTTATCTTTTTTCTTACCTGGAAAGTGCTTTATGGCACACCATGTGCTTCCACCTCAATCTAGGGATCACATTCGACCACCCAATTCGCACACCTGGAAAACAGAGTCAGACCTGCCGCAGATCCGCCTGCATTGCCCGGATTAGATCTAATGTAGGGATGGTCCCCACATCATTGCCGCCAGCATGTAAGATTAAAATGTGGGGTTTTTCCCACCTTCTTGCGGCATCCTGTAGCAATGCAGGCAGATCTGCCCAGGACAAACCCCTGCACCCTAGCCAACGCAACAAAGCCTTGGACAATGGAAATCCCAGCTGTTGTCCTCCTGGCATGGCCGCAGCTCGAATTGCATCCCAGTGCATGTATGAATTGCAGACGATCCACACCCGTACAGGACCTGGACTTATGCCTAAAACAAAGAAACAAGAGTTAGCTTGCACACTTACTGGACCTGACCACAATTTACCATGGCCAACCCCCCTTTTGTTTACCCATGCAAGCCCAATTCCCTTGATGCCCCCTCGTTATCAACCTATACACTTATGTGTACAGAGGCCTGACATAGGATTTGTACCGCTGAGATCTCCAATGCCCCAAGGAGCGAATACGATCCGAGGACCAACCCAGCTCTGCCCCTGTTGTTGCCGCCCCCACTCTGAATGAGTCGGGGGCAATACGTGACCCATCGAGACCCACCTGCTGCACTACACGACCTAACACTTTCCTGAACTGGTATCTGGTCAGCGGGTCTCCATTCGCATGTATAAGAAACCTGGAGGAGCCTCCTGGCCACACTTCCAGGTATTAAGAGACCAGATGTAATGGGCAACAGGTGACCCCTGGCTGCCTTGGCAGGGAAAGCCAGGCTCCCCGGCCCTCCTGGTTCGTCTTAGACCTGAGGATAAAAAGAAGCACTAAATCATCCACCACCCTAACGTAATTATGCATGACTCCCCCCATACCGCTATCTTGGCATGTGGGACTAGCTCCCCCACTCTCAGTGCCCCGTGAAACACCAGCCCAAAGGCTGCCCCGAAGAGCTGAGCCTCAAAAGGCGAAGAACAGATGTCTGGTAGCACCGCCAGCAACTTAACCAGCCGTTCAGCTGTAATGGGTTACCTAGCATCACGCCTCGGAACCTCCATTCGGCCCCACCCCTGAATTAACTGTTTCACCAGGAAGGAGCACAACGCATCTTGAAATATGTACAACCTGCAAAAGAAGGCTACGGCTGAAAGCCTAGAGACCACTGCCCCCTTTATTACGAGTCTTGCAGGTTTAGGGGTACAATTGATACTAAGCGTTGTATATAACACCAATTTAATTAAAAACTTGACATATTTATAGCGAATATGGGCTCAAAGTGATAAAATCAATATCAGCTATTACATAATACAAATAAAATTAAATGAATTCTGACACCGGTGTCCTATATACACTCTATATAAAAAATGTAGCAGCAAACAGAGTTAAGTTAAAGGCTATATAAACTTTCTAGCAATTGCATATAAGATTGTTGGTGAAAAGATACAAACAAATGTTAAATCGTAGGTGGAGACAATGGGGGGTAGTTATCAACGTGTCAACTTTCCTGCCTTTGCCGGCCCAATACGCCCGCCTAAGCTCACCTACCTTCGCCGCCGCGGACCTGAAAAAATACGCCTAAGTTATCAATAAATCTGTCAAAAAGCCGCGCACCAAGTACGGGGCGATGAGCAGCGGACTGTGAGAGTTATCACTCATCCGATCTCGCTGCTCTTCGGCTTTTTGACAGCTTTATTGCTAGCCTGTCACTAAGCACTCACAGTAAACTACACTGTTCTACACCCTATACCGGCGCCCCCGGAGCCTCCCGCAACTAAATAAAATTACTAACCCCTAAACCGCTGCTCCTAGACCCCGCCGCAACACTTATAAATTTATTAACCTCTAAACCACCGCTCCTAGACCCCGCCGCAACACTTATAAATTTATTAACCCCTAAACCGCCGCTCCCGGACACCGCCGCAACCTACATTATACCTACTAACCCCTGTCCTGCCCCCCCTATACCGCCGCCCTCTATAATAAAGTTATTAACCCCTATCCTGCTGATCCCGCACCTTGCCGCAACTAAATAAATAGTTTAACCCCTAAACCGCCGCTCCCGGACCCTGCCGCAACCTATATTAAATTTATTAACCCCTAATCTGCCCCCCCTACACCGTCGCCACCTATAATACATTTATTAACCCCTATCCTGCCCCCCACTACACCGCTGCCACTGTAATAAATTTATTAACCCCTAAACCTAAGTCTAACACTAACCCTAACACCCCCCTAACTTAAATATTAATTAAATAAATCTAAATAATATTTCTATTATTAAATAAATTAATCCTATTTAAAACTAAATACTTACCTATAAAATAAACCCTAATATAGCTACAATATAAATAATAATTATATTGTAGCTATCTTAGGATTTATTTTTATTTTACAGGCAAATTTAAATTTATTTTAACTAGGTACAATAGCTATTAAATAGTTATTAACTATTTAATAGCTTACCTAGCTAAAATAAAGATAAATTTACCTGTAAAATAAAAACTAACCTAAGTTACAATTACACCTAACACTACACTATACTTTAATAAATTATTCCTATTTAAAACTAAATACTTACCTATAAAATAAACCCTAAGATAGCTACAAAGTAATTAATAATTATATTGTAGCTATTTTAGGATTTATATTTATTTTACAGGTAACTTTGTATTTATTTTAGCTAGTTAGAATAGTTATTAAATAGTTATTAACTATTTAATAACTACCTAGCTAAAAGAAATGCAAAATTACCTGTAAAATAAATCCTAACCTAAGTTACAATTAAACCTAACACTACACTATCATTAAATTAATTAAATAAATTAAATACAAATAACTACAATTAAACACAATTACATAAACTAACTAAAGTACAAAAAATAAAAAAAGCTAAGTTACAAAAAATAAAAAACATAAGTTACAAACATTTAAAAAAATATTACAACAATGTTAAGCTAATTACACCTAATCTAAGCCCCCTAATAAAATAACAAAACCCCCCAAAATAAAAAAATTCCCTACCCTATTCTACATTAAAAAAGTTCAAAGCTACTAATCCCCTGAAGATCATCCTACCTTGAGTCGTCTTCACTCACCCGAGCCACCGATGGAACTGAAGAGGAGATCCGGAGCGCCAGAAGTGATCCTCCAAGGGGCGCTGAAGAAGTCTTCCATCCGATGAAGTGATCCTCCAAGCGGCGCTGAAGAAGTCTTCCATCCGGGCGATGTCATCTTCCAAGCGGCGCTGAAGATCATCTTCCATCCGGGCGATGTCATCTTCCAAGTGGGGTCTTCAATCTTCTTGCTTCAGGATCCATCTTCATCCCGCCGACGCGGAACATCCTTCTTCCCCGACGGACTGACGAATGAAGGCTCCTTTAAGGGACGTCATCCAAGATGGCGTCCCTTCAATTCCGATTGGCTGATAGGATTCTATCAGCCAATCGGAATTAAGGTAGGAAAAATCTGATTGGCTGATTGAATCAGCCAATCAGATTGAGATCGCATTCTATTGGCTGATCGGAACAGCCAATAGAATGCGATCTCAATCTGATTGGCTGATTCAATCAGCCAATCAGATTTTTCCTACCTTAATTCCGATTGGCTGATAGAATCCTATCAGCCAATCGGAATTGAAGGGACGCCATCTTGGATGACGTCCCTTAAAGGAGCCTTCATTTGTCGTTAGTCCGTCGGGGAAGAAGGATGTTCCGCGTCGGCGGGATGAAGATGGATCCTGAAGCAAGAAGATTGAAGACTCCACTTGGAAGATGACATCGCCCGGATGGAAGATGATCTTCAGCGCCACTTGGAAGATGACATCGCCCGGATGGAAGACTTCTTCAGCGCCGCTTGGAGGATCACTTCATCGGATGGAAGACTTCTTCAGCGCCCCTTGGAGGATCACTTCAGGTTATTTTAAGGGGGGTTTGGGTTAGATTAGGGGTATGTGGGTGGTGGGTTTTAATGTTGGGGGGGGTTGTATTTTTCTTTTACAGGCAAAAGAGCAGTTTTCTTTGGGGCATGCCCCACAAAAGGCCCTTTTAAGGGCTGGTAAGGTAAAAGAGCTTTGAACTTTTTTAATGTAGAATAGGGTAGGGAAATTTTTTATTTTGGGGGCTTTGTTATTTTATTAGGGGATTTAGATTAGGTGTAATTAGCTTAAAATTGTTGTAATATTTTTTAAATGTTTGTAACTTATGTTTTTTATTTTTTGTAACTTAGCTTTTTTTATTTTTTGTACTTTAGTTTATGTAATTGTATTTAATTGTAGTTATTTGTAGTTAATTTAATTAATTTAATGATAGTGTAGTGTTAGGTTTAATTGTAACTTAGGTTAGGATTTATTTTACAGGTAATTTTGTATTTCTTTTAGCTAGGTAGTTATTAAATAGTTAATAACTATTTAATAACTTTTCTAACTAGCTAAAATAAATACAAAGTTACCTGTAAAATAAATATAAATCCTAAAATAGCTACAATGTAATTATTAATTACATTGTAGCTATCTTAGGGTTTATTTTACAGGTAAGTATTTAGTTTTAAATAGGAATAATTTATTAAAGTATAGTGTAGTGTTAGGTGTAATTGTAACTTAGGTTAGTTTTTATTTTACAGGTAAATTTCTCTTTATTTTAGCTAGGTAAGCTATTAAATAGTTAATAACTATTTAATAGCTATTGTACCTAGTTAAAATAAATTGAAAGATGCCTGTAAAATAAAAATAAATCCTAAGATAGCTACAATGTAATTATTATTTATATTGTAGCTATATTAGGGTTTATTTTATAGGTAAGTATTTAGTTTTAAATAGGATTCATTTAGTTAATAATAGAAATATTATTTAGATTTATTTAATTAATATTTAAGTTAGGGGGGTGTTAGGGTTAGTGTTAGACTTAGGTTTAGGGGTTAATAATTTTATTACAGTGGCGGCGGTGTAGGGGGGGCAGGATAGTAGTTAATAAATGTATTATAGGTGGCGACGGTGTAGGGGGGGCAGATTAGGGGTTAATAACTTTATTATAGAGGGCAGCGGTATAGGGGGGCAGGATAGGGGTTACTAGGTATAATGTAGGTTGCGGCGGTGTCCGGGAGCGGCGGTTTAGGGGTTAATATGTATAGAGTAGCTTGCGGTGGGCTCCAGGAGCGGCGGTTTAGGGGTTAATATGTATAGAGTAGCTTGTGGTGGGCTCCGGGAGCGGCGGTTTAGGGGTTAACATGTTTATTATAGTGGCGGTGGGCTCCGGGAGCGGCGGTTTAGGGGGTAATACATTTATTTAGTTACGGCGGTGTAGGGGGGGCAGATTAGAGGTGTTTAGACTCGGGGTACGTGTTAGGGTGTTAGGTGTAGACATCTCCCATAGGAATCAATGGGATATATGGCAGCAGCGAACTTGTACTTTCGCTATGGTCAGACTCCCATTGATTCCTAAGGGATCCGCCGCCTCCAGGGCGGCGGTTTGAAAACCAGGTACGCTGGGCCGGAAAAGTGCCGAGCGTACCTGCTAATCATTTGATAACTAGCAAAAATAGTCAGATTGTGCCGCACTTGTGTGCGGAACATCTGGAGTGACGTAAGAATCGATCTGTGTCGGACTGAGTCCGGCGGATCGAAGCTTACGTCACAAAATTCAACTTTTGCCGGTCTCTAGCCTTTGATAACTAAGGCGAATCAGCCTCACCACAAATACGCTGCGGAATTCCAGCGTATTTGAGGTTGACGGCTTGATAACTACCCCCCAATATATCTAGCGTTACCTTATGTATGTGCAGGTGCTGTTATACTGTGTGATATAATATATCCAGTGTTACCTTATGTATGTGCAGGTGCTGTTATACTGTGTGATATAATATATATAGCGTTACCTTATGTATGTGCAGGTGCTGTTATACTGTGTGATATAATATATAGCGTTACCTTATGTATGTGCAGGTGCTGTTACACTGTGTGATATAATATATATATCGTTACCTTATGTATGTGCAGGTGCTGTTATACTGTGTGATATAATATATAGCGTTACCTTATGTATGTGCAGGTGCTGTTATACTGTGTGATATAATATATATAGCGTTACCTTATGTATGTGCAGGTGCTGTTATACTGTGTGATATAATATATCTAGCGTTACCTTATGTATGTGCAGGTGCTGTTATACTGTGTGATATAATATATCTAGCGTTACCTTATGTATGTGCAGGTGCTGTTATACTATGTGATATAATATATCTAGTGTTACCTTATGTATGTGCAGGTACTGTTATACTGTGTGATATAATATATATAGCGTTACCTTATGTATGTGCAGGTGCTGTTATACTGTGTGATATAGTATATAGCGTTACCTTATGTATGTGCAGGTGCTGTTATACGGTGTGATATAATATATCTAGTGTTACCTTATGTATGTGCAGGTGCTGTTATATTGTGTGATATAATATATATAGTGTTACCTTATGTATGTGCAGGTGCTGTTATACTGTGTGATATAATATATATAGTGTTACTTTATGTATGTGCAGGTGCTGTTATACTGTGTGATATAATATATATCTAGTGTTACCTTATGTATGTGCAGGTGCTGTTATACTGTGTGATATAATATATCTAGTGTTACCTTATGTATGTGCAGGTGCTGTTATACTGTGTGATATAATATATCTAGTGTTACCTTATGTATGTGCAGGTGCTGTTATACTGTGTGATATAATATATCTAGCGTTACCTTATGTATGTGCAGGTGCTGTTATACTGTGTGATATAATATATATAGCGTTACCTTATGTATGTGCAGGTGCTGTTATACTGTGTGATATAATATATATAGCGTTACCTTATGTACGTGCAGGTGCTGTTATACTGTGTGATATAATATATCTAGCGTTACCTTATGTACGTGCAGGTGCTGTTATACTGTGTGATATAATATATCTAGTGTTACCTTATGTATGTGCAGGTGCTGTTATACTGTGTGATATAATATATCTAGCGTTACCTTATGTATGTGCAGGTTCTGTTATTCTGTGTGATATAATATATCTAGTGTTACCTTATGTATGTGCAGGTGCTGTTATACTGTGTGATATAATATATCTAGCGTTACCTTATGTATGTGCAGGTGCTGATATACTGTGTGATATAATATATATAGTGTTACCTTATGTATGTGCAGGTGCTGTTATACTGTGTGATATAATATATCTAGTGTTACCTTATGTATGTGCAGGTGCTGTTATACTGTGTGATATAATATATAGCGTTACCTTATGTATGTGCAGGTGCTGTTATACTGTGTGATTTAATATATCTAGTGTTACCTTATGTATGTGCAGGTGCTGTTATACTGTATGATATAATATATAGCGTTACTTTATGTATGTGCAGGTGCTGTTATACTGTATGATATAATATATAGCGTTACTTTATGTATGTGCAGGTGCTGTTATACTGTGTGATATAATATATCTAGCGTTACCTTATGTATGTGCAGGTGCTGTTATACTGTGTGATATAATATATATAGTGTTACCTTATGTATGTGCAGGTGCTGTTATACTGTGTGATATAATATATATAGTGTTACCTTATGTATGTGCAGGTGCTGTTATACTGTGTGATATAAGATATATAGCGTTACCTTATGTATGTGCAGGTGCTGTTATACTGTGTGATATAATATATATAGCGTTACCTTATGTATGTGCAGGTGCTGTTATACTGTGTGATATAATATATCTAGTGTTACCTTATGTACGTGCAGGTGCTGTTATACTGTGTGATATAATATATCTAGTGTTACCTTATGTATGTGCAGGTGCTGTTATACTGTGTGATATAATATATATAGGGTTACCTTATGTATGTGCAGGTGCTGTTATACTGTGTGATATAATATATATAGCGTTACCTTATGTATGTGCAGGTGCTGTTATACTGTGTGATATAATATATATAGTGTTACCTTATGTATGTGCAGGTGCTGTTATAATGTGTGATATAATATATCTAGTGTTACCTTATGTATGTGCAGGTGCTGTTATAATGTGTGATATAATATATCTAGCGTTACCTTATGTATGTGCAGGTGCTGTTATACTGTGTGATATAATATATCTAGCGTTACCTTATGTATGTGCAGGTGCTGTTATACTGTGTGATATAATATATCTAGTGTTACCTTATGTATGTGCAGGTGCTGTTATACTGTGTGATATAATATATATAGTGTTACCTTATGTATGTGCACGTGCTGTTATACTGTGTGATATAATATATATAGCATTACCTTATGTATGTGCAGGTGCTGTTATACTGTGTGATATAATATATCTAGCGTTACCTTATGTATGTGCAGGTGCTGTTATACTGTGTGATATAATATATCTAGCGTTACCTTATGTATGTGCAGGTGCTGTTATACTGTGTTATATAATATATCTAGTGTTACCTTATGTATGTGCAGGTGCTGTTATACAGTGTGATATAATATATATAGCGTTACCTTATGTATGTGCAGGTGCTGTTATACTGTGTGATATAATATATATAGCGTTACCTTATGTATGTGCAGGTGCTGTTATACTGTGTGATATAATATATCTAGTGTTACCTTATGTATGTGCAGGTGCTGTTATACTGTGTGATATAATATATATAGTGTTACCTTATGTATGTGCAGGTGCTGTTATACTGTGTGATATAATATATATATCGTTACCTTATGTATGTGCAGGTGCTGTTATACTGTGTGATATAATATATATATCGTTACCTTATGTATGTGCAGGTGCTGTTATACTGTGTGATATAATATATCTAGTGTTACCTTATGTATGTGCAGGTACTGTTATACTGTGTGATATAATATATATAGCGTTACCTTATGTATGTGCAGGTGCTGTTATACTGTGTGATATAATATATAGAGTTACCTTATGTATGTGCAGGTGCTGTTATACTGTGTGATATAATATATCTAGTGTTACCTTATGTATGTGCAGGTGCTGTTATACTGTGTGATATAATATATAGCGTTACCTTATGTATGTGCAGGTGCTGTTATACTGTGTGATATAATATATATAGCGTTACCTTATGTATGTGTAGGTGCTGTTATACTGTGTGATATAATACATCTAGTGTTACCTTATGTATGTGCAGGTGCTGTTATACTGTGTGATATAATATATCTAGTGTTACCTTATGTATGTGCAGGTGCTGTTATACTGTGTGATATAATATATATAGTGTTACCTTATGTATGTGCAGGTGCTGTTATACTGTGTGATATAATATATATAGTGTTACTTTATGTATGTGCAGGTGCTGTTATACTGTGTGATATAATATATCTAGTGTTACCTTATGTATGTGCAGGTGCTGTTATACTGTGTGATATAATATATATAGTGTTACCTTATGTATGTGCAGGTGCTGTTATACTGTGTGATATAATATATATAGCGTTACCTTATGTATGTGCAGGTCCTGTTATACTGTGTGATATAATATATATAGTGTTACCTTATGTATGTGCAGGTGCTGTTATACTGTGTGATATAAGATATATAGCGTTACCTTATGTATGTGCAGGTGCTGTTATACTGTGTGATATAATATATATAGCGTTACCTTATGTATGTGCAGGTGCTGTTATACTGTGTGATATAATATATCTAGTGTTACCTTATGTACGTGCAGGTGCTGTTATACTGTGTGATATAATATATCTAGTGTTACCTTATGTATGTGCAGGTGCTGTTATACTGTGTGATATAATATATATAGGGTTACCTTATGTATGTGCAGGTGCTGTTATACTGTGTGATATAATATATATAGCGTTACCTTATGTATGTGCAGGTGCTGTTATACTGTGTGATATAATATATATAGTGTTACCTTATGTATGTGCAGGTGCTGTTATAATGTGTGATATAATATATCTAGTGTTACCTTATGTATGTGCAGGTGCTGTTATAATGTGTGATATAATATATCTAGCGTTACCTTATGTATGTGCAGGTGCTGTTATACTGTGTGATATAATATATCTAGCGTTACCTTATGTATGTGCAGGTGCTGTTATACTGTGTGATATAATATATCTAGTGTTACCTTATGTATGTGCAGGTGCTGTTATACTGTGTGATATAATATATATAGTGTTACCTTATGTATGTGCACGTGCTGTTATACTGTGTGATATAATATATATAGCATTACCTTATGTATGTGCAGGTGCTGTTATACTGTGTGATATAATATATCTAGCGTTACCTTATGTATGTGCAGGTGCTGTTATACTGTGTGATATAATATATCTAGCGTTACCTTATGTATGTGCAGGTGCTGTTATACTGTGTTATATAATATATCTAGTGTTACCTTATGTATGTGCAGGTGCTGTTATACAGTGTGATATAATATATAAAGCGTTACCTTATGTATGTGCAGGTGCTGTTATACTGTGTGATATAATATATATAGCGTTACCTTATGTATGTGCAGGTGCTGTTATACTGTGTGATATAATATATCTAGTGTTACCTTATGTATGTGCAGGTGCTGTTATACTGTGTGATATAATATATATAGTGTTACCTTATGTATGTGCAGGTGCTGTTATACTGTGTGATATAATATATATATCGTTACCTTATGTATGTGCAGGTGCTGTTATACTGTGTGATATAATATATATATCGTTACCTTATGTATGTGCAGGTGCTGTTATACTGTGTGATATAATATATCTAGTGTTACCTTATGTATGTGCAGGTACTGTTATACTGTGTGATATAATATATATAGCGTTACCTTATGTATGTGCAGGTGCTGTTATACTGTGTGATATAATATATAGAGTTACCTTATGTATGTGCAGGTGCTGTTATACTGTGTGATATAATATATCTAGTGTTACCTTATGTATGTGCAGGTGCTGTTATACTGTGTGATATAATATATAGCGTTACCTTATGTATGTGCAGGTGCTGTTATACTGTGTGATATAATATATATAGCGTTACCTTATGTATGTGTAGGTGCTGTTATACTGTGTGATATAATACATCTAGTGTTACCTTATGTATGTGCAGGTGCTGTTATACTGTGTGATATAATATATCTAGTGTTACCTTATGTATGTGCAGGTGCTGTTATACTGTGTGATATAATATATATAGTGTTACCTTATGTATGTGCAGGTGCTGTTATACTGTGTGATATAATATATATAGTGTTACTTTATGTATGTGCAGGTGCTGTTATACTGTGTGATATAATATATCTAGTGTTACCTTATGTATGTGCAGGTGCTGTTATACTGTGTGATATAATATATATAGTGTTACCTTATGTATGTGCAGGTGCTGTTATACTGTGTGATATAATATATATAGCGTTACCTTATGTATGTGCAGGTCCTGTTATACTGTGTGATATAATATATATAGCGTTACTTTATGTATGTGCAGGTGCTGTTATACTGTGTGATATAATATATCTAGCGTTACCTTATGTATGTGCAGGTTCTGTTATACTGTGTGATATAATATATCTAGTGTTACCTTATGTATGTGCAGGTGCTGTTATACTGTGTGATATAATATATCTAGTGTTACCTTATGTATGTGCAGGTGCTGTTATACTGTGTGATATAATATATCTAGTGTTACCTTATGTATGTGCAGGTTCTGTTATACTGTGTGATAAAATATATATAGCGTTACCTTATGTATGTGCAGGTGCTGTTATACTGTGTGATATAATATATATAGCGTTACCTTATGTATGTGCAGGTGCTGTTATACTGTGTGATATAATATATCTAGCGATAGCTTATGTATGTGCAGGTGCTGTTATACTGTGTGATATAATATATATTGCGTTACCTTATGTATGTGCAGGTGCTGTTATACTGTGTGATATAATATATCTAGTGTTACCTTATGTATGTGCAGGTGCTGTTATACTGTGTGATATAATATATATAGTGTTACCTTATGTATGTGCAGGTGCTGTTATAATGTGTGATATAATATATCTAGTGTTACCTTATGTATGTGCAGGTGCTGTTATACTGTGTGATATAATATATCTAGCGTTACCTTATGTATGTGCAGGTGCTGTTATACTGTGTGATATAATATATCTAGCGTTACCTTATGTATGTGCACGTGCTGTTATACTGTGTGATATAATATATATAGCGTTACTTTATGTATGTTCAGGTGCTGTTATACTGTGTGATATAATATATCTAGCGTTACCTTATGTATGTGCAGGTTCTGTTATACTGTGTGATATAATATATCTAGTGTTACCTTATGTATGTGCAGGTGCTGTTATACTGTGTGATATAATATATCTAGTGTTACCTTATGTATGTGTAGGTGCTGTTATACTGTGTGATATAATATATCTAGTGTTACCTTATGTATGTGCAGGTGCTGTTATACTGTGTGATATAATATATCTAGTGTTACCTTATGTATGTGCAGGTGCTGTTATACTGTGTGATATAATATATATAGCGTTACCTTATGTATGTGCAGGTGCTGTTATACTGTGTGATATAATATATCTAGCGATAGCTTATGTATGTGCAGGTGCTGTTATACTGTGTGATATAATATATATTGCGTTACCTTATGTATGTGCAGGTGCTGTTATACTGTGTGATATAATATATCTAGTGTTACCTTATGTATGTGCAGGTGCTGTTATACTGTGTGATATAATATATATAGTGTTACCTTATGTATGTGCAGGTGCTGTTATAATGTGTGATATAATATATCTAGTGTTACCTTATGTATGTGCAGGTGCTGTTATACTGTGTGATATAATATATCTAGTGTTACCTTATGTATGTACAGGTGCTGTTATACTGTGTGATATAATATATCTAGTGTTACCTTATGTATGTGCAGGTGTTGTTATACTGTGTGATAAAATATATATAGCGTTACCTTATGTATGTGCAGGTGCTGTTATACTGTGTGATATAATATATATAGCGTTACCTTATGTATGTGCAGGTGCTGTTATACTGTGTGATATAATATATCTAGCGTTAGCTTATGTATGTGCAGGTGCTGTTATACTGTGTGATATAATATATATTGCGTTACCTTATGTATGTGCAGGTGCTGTTATACTGTGTGATATAATATATCTAGTGTTACCTTATGTATGTGCAGGTGCTGTTATACTGTGTAATATAATATATATAGTGTTACCTTATGTATGTGCAGGTGCTGTTATAATGTGTGATATAATATATATAGTGTTACCTTATGTATGTGCAGGTGCTGTTATACTGTGTGATATAATATATATAGTGTTACCTTATGTATGTGCAGGTGCTGTTATACTGTGTGATATAATATATATAGCGTTACCTTATGTATGTGCAGGTGCTGTTATACTGTGTGATATAATATATATAGCGTTACCTTATGTATGTGCAGGTGCTGTTATACTGTGTGATATAATATATCTAGTGTTACCTTATGTATGTGCAGGTGCTGTTATACTGTGTGATATAATATATATAGTGTTACCTTATGTATGTGCAGGTGCTGTTATACTGTGTGATATAATATATATAGCGTTACCTTATGTATGTGCAGGTGCTGTTATACTGTGTGATATAATATATCTAGTGTTACCTTATGTATGTGCAGGTGCTGTTATACTGTGTGATATAATATATCTAGTGTTACCTTATGTATGTGCAGGTGCTGTTATACTGTGTGATATAATATATCTAGCGTTACCTTATGTATGTGCAGGTGCTGTTATACTGTGTGATATAATATATCTAGCGTTACCTTATGTATGTGCAGGTGCTGTTATACTGTGTGATATAATATATCTAGTGTTACCTTATGTATGTGCAGGTGCTGATATACTGTGTGATATAATATATATAGTGTTACCTTATGTATGTGCAGGTGCTGTTATAATGTGTGATATAATATATATAGTGTTACCTTATGTATGTGCAGGTGCTGTTATACTGTGTGATATAATATATATAGTGTTACCTTATGTATGTGCAGGTGCTGTTATACTGTGTGATATAATATATCTAGCGTTACCTTATGTATGTGCAGGTGCTGTTATACTGTGTGATATAATATATCTAGTGTTACCTTATGTATGTGCAGGTGCTGTTATACTGTGTGATATAATATATCTAGTGTTACCTTATGTATGTGCAGGTGCTGTTATACTGTGTGATATAATATATAAAGCGTTACCTTATGTATGTGCAGGTGCTGTTATACTGTGTGATATAATATATCTAGTGTTACATTATGTATATGCAGGTGCTGTTATACTGTGTGATATAATATATATAGCGTTACCTTATGTATGTGCAGGTGCTGTTATACTGTGTGATATAATATATATAGCGTTACCTTATGTATGTGCAGGTGCTGTTATACTGTGTGATATAATATATATAGCGTTACCTTATGTATGTGCAGGTGCTGTTATACTGTGTGATATAATATATATAGCGTTACCTTATGTATGTGCAGGTGCTGTTATACTGTGTGATATAATATATATAGTGTTACCTTATGTATGTGCAGGTGCTGTTATACTGTGTGATATAATATATATAGTGTTACCTTATGTATGTGCAGGTGCTGTTATACTGTGTGATATAATATATATAATGTTACCTTATGTATGTGCAGGTACTGTTATACTGTGTGATATAATATATCTAGTGTTACCTTATGTATGTGCAGGTGCTGTTATACTGTGTGATACCCAGGACGTGCAGGTGCTGTTATACTGTGTGATATAATATATATAGCGTTACCTTATGTATGTGTAGGTGCTGTTATACTGTGTGATATAATATATATTTAGTGTTACCTTATGTATATGCAGGTGCTGTTATACTGTGTGATATAATATATATAGTGTTACCTTATGTATGTGCAGGTGCTGTTATACTGTGTGATATAATATATAGCGTTACCTTATGTATGTGCAGGTGCTGTTATACTGTGTGATATAATATATATAGCGTTACCTTATGTATGTGCAGGTGCTGTTATACTGTGTGATGTAATATATATAGCGTTACCTTATGTATGTGCAGGTGCTGTTATACTGTGTGATATAATATATATAGCGTTACCTTATGTATGTGCAGGTGCTGTTATACTGTGTGATATAATATATATAGCGTTACCTTATGTATGTGCAGGTGCTGTTATACTGTGTGATATAATATATCTAGTGTTACCTTATGTATGTGCAGGTGCTGTTATACTGTGTGATATAATATATATAGCGTTACCTTATATATGTGCAGGTGCTGTTATACTGTGTGATATAATATATATAGTGTTACCTTATGTATGTGCAGGTGCTGTTATACTGTGTGATATAATATATCTAGTGTTACCTTATGTATGTGCAGGTGCTGTTATACTGTGTGATATAATATATCTAGCGTTACCTTATGTATGTGCAGGTTCTGTTATACTGTGTGATATAATATATCTAGCGTTACCTTATGTATGTGCAGGTGCTGTTATACTGTGTGATATAATATATACAGCGTTACCTTATGTATGTGCAGGTGCTGTTATACTGTGTGATATAATATATCTAGCGTTACCTTATGTATGTGCAGGTGCTGTTATACTGTGTGATATAATATATCTAGTGTTACCTTATGTACGTGCAGGTGATGTTATACTGTGTGATATAATATATCTAGTGTTACCTTATGTATGTGCCGGTGCTGTTATACTGTGTGATATAATATATATAGCGTTACCTTATGTATGTGCAGGTGCTGTTATACTGTGTGATATAATATATATAGTGTTACCTTATATATGTGCAGGTGCTGTTATACTGTGTGATATAATATATCTAGTGTTACCTTATATATGTGCAGGTGCTGTGATATAATATATCTAGTGTTACCTTATATATGTGCAGGTGCTGTTATACTGTGTGATATAATATATATAGTGTTACCTTATATATGTGCAGGTGCTGTTATACTGTGTGATATAATATATCTAGTGTTACCTTATGTATGTGCAGGTGCTGTTATACTGTGTGATATAATATATATAGCGTTACCTTATGTATGTGCAGGTGCTGTTATACTGTGTGATATAATATATATATAGCGTTACCTTATGTATGTGCAGGTGCTGTTATACTGTGTGATATAATATATATAGCGTTACCTTATGTATGTGCAGGTGCTGCTATACTGTGTGATATAATATATCTAGTGTTACCTTATGTATGTGTAGGTGCTGTTATACTGTGTGATATAATATATCTAATGTTACCTTATGTATGTGCAGGTGCTGTTATACTGTGTGATATAATATATCTAGTGTTACCTTATGTATGTGCAGGTGCTGTTATACTGTGTGATATAATATATATAGCGTTACCTTATGTATGTGCAGGTGCTGTTATACTGTGTGATATAATATATATAGCGTTACCTTATGTATGTGCAGGTGCTGTTATACTGTGTGATATAATATATATAGGGTTACCTTATGTATGTGCAGGTGCTGTTATACTGTGTGATATAATATATCTAGCGTTACCTTATGTATGTGCAGGTGCTGTTATGCTGTGTGATATAATATATATAGCGTTACCTTATGTATGTGCAGGTGCTGTTATACTGTGTGATATAATATATAGCGTTACCTTATGTATGTGCAGGTGCTATTATACTGTGTGATATAATATATATAGCGTTACCTTATGTATGTGCAGGGTGCAGGTGCTGTTATACTGTGTGATATAATATATATAGCGTTACCTTATGTATGTGCAGGTGCTGTTATACTGTGTGATATAATATATAGCGTTACCTTATGTATGTGCAGGTGCTATTATACTGTGTGATATAATATATATAGCGTTACCTTATGTATGTGCAGGGTGCAGGTGCTGTTATACTGTGTGATATAATATATATAGTGTTACCTTATGTATGTGCAGGTGCTGTTATACTGTGTGATATAATATTTCTAGTGTTACCTTATGTATATGCAGGTGCTGTTATACTGTGTGATATAATATATAGCGTTACCTTATGTATATGCAGGTGCTGTTATACTGTGTGATATAATATATATAGCGTTACCTTATGTATGTGCAGGTGCTGTTATACTGTGTGATATAATATATATAGTGTTACCTTATGTATGTGCAGGTGCTGTTATACTGTGTGGTATAATATATATAGCGTTACCATATGTATATGCAGGTGCAGACAGTGGAGGGCAGCATAGCTCAGAACGAACATAAGAATTAAGGCCCTTAGGAGTGAGCTGCTGTGAAGTGGCAACAATGTTGCATTTTTGTGGGTGGGTACAGGGCTCACCTTTAAGAAGCCAAGCTACAGGCCCCAAACCCTCTTTCCAGCTTGTCTTCACAGCTTGCAGGATCTGTCATGCTGTCTGTTACCAGTTTGCTGCAGCATGGATTGTTCAGCCACAGATCCTGTGAGAGTGGGGGAGTTGGAAGAATTTATGATGAGGAAGATGTTGTGCCATGTTAACCCCAGGACCCGGTGAGTCGCTCCCCTGTTTTTCCTCCTATTTGTATCCTGTGGGCCCGGGGTCCCCCCCCCTCCCTCTTGGCCTCTTTATCTGCCCCCTTGATAATATAGTCCCTGCTTTGTCTCCCTGTCCCTCTCCCATTTAGCCATGTGGGGGCTGTGTCTGGGGTTATTTTTCCAGCATCACGAATGCTGCCCCTAAGGTGTCGGTGGTGGGCCTAGTGGGAGCATTCCCTTACCTTCTCCGTCGGCCATGACGCGCGCTCCTCCAGTCCTTAGCGGTTCGGTCAGGCGGTAGTTTCCCCTTCTTTAATGGCGGCTTCGGGTCTCCTCATCCGTCTCCAGCTCGTCGGTCTGCGGCGCGGGAACCGTCATCCACGTGGGCGGCCATGTCCGCTTTGGATGACGTCACTTCCGGTGGCCACTTCCAGTGACGTTGCGTCGGTGACGTCACTTCCGGATCGGCATTCGGGCAGCGGCAGCAATGCGGGTAGCGTCGTCTTCGCCTCTGGGGTGCTCAGGTGAGAGAGGTGTGCCTCGGGGGGGGGGGGGGGGGGGCGAGGCCCGCGGGGGGTGCGCAGCTTGGCACAGGGGTACAGCGCCCGCGTGGGGGCATTTTGTCGAGTGCTTTAGGGGGCCAAGGCCAAGAAGCCTCGTGGGGGCAATATGTTGGCGCTTTAGGGGACTTAGACCCAGAGCCACGTGGGGACAATTTGCAGGATGGTGAGCTCAGATGGGGGGCAATTTCTGGCGATTATGAGCAGGCCGCAGGCCTGACCGGGGATACGTCAGTGGATATGGATAATTTAGGGCCTCAGTCATTGCCTAGTCAGACGGGGGGCAAGAGAAAGGCCGCTAGTTAATCACGGCTTAGAAGGAGCTGTGCGGCCTCCTCGGGCAACACATCGTGGGGGCAAGCGTGAGTCACCTGCAGGTGTGGCCCTCAGCGTGGCCTCCCTGGGTGTCACCACTAGGGTTCCTCCCAAAAAGGCCCCTATCACCCCCCCCCAAGTTATGTCAGGGGGTCCCTGCGAGTGCAGTTCAGGTTGTGGGCAGGCAGGCTCAGTTTGCTGAAGCAGTATTGAATGTACATGCGGGCAGTGTGTCTGAGTGTGTGGAGTCTGCTTGTGGCACAAGGCGCAGGAGTGTTAGTCCTGGGGGGTTGATGACATTGTTGATCAGCCTTTGTCCTCTCCCCGTGGTACTCCTCTCTTTCATTTTTCATTACAGAAAATCATGGATTCTCAGAATGAGTTAGCGGCTATGCAGTCCGGTGCAGTTGGTATTGAGGAGGAGGAGCGGAGTCGAGAACAGCTGTCAACGTCCTCTGATCCCCTGCCTGTGCAGCGCCCCTCTTGGAGCTGGAGAGCATGGAATCGCAAGAAGTGGTGAATCTCATGGAGCCACAGAATGCTTGGGTGCAAATGCAGTCCAGTCCGGGTGGTCGTGGCAAGGAAGAGTACAGCTGCCCCTCTTGGAACTGGTGAGACCATTTTATCTTTCGGGCATAGGGGATTTAGTTCATCTTCGGATGATTCTGGGTCTGAGTGAGTGATAGGTCCCAGGGGTCGGAGGCTAAAGGGCAGATGGGAATGTATAAGATGAGGAAGTGGCTAGTCAAGGTGCATAAGGCCATGGGTCCTCCCCCTCTCCCCTGGTTCCTCTTGCTAGAGCTCCGTGTTCCATTGCAGATCCCAGGGGCGACAGCTGGGCGTGCAACGGCCATGTATGGGGACAAGCACAGGCGGCCCTCTAACTAAGCCTTCTCGAGCATCTGAAGCCCAAAACTGTTAGACGCATTCAAGAGGGTAAATATGTGCATAGGTTTGAACTTTCGGCCAAGGTCTATCACCAGGAAGAAATGGCGGTGTTACATCGCTAAACTTCCCGATCGGGCTCTGATTATCCACAAATAGCAAGATGCCATCTAAACCGCTTGCGAGCGGTTTCAGAAATGGGCATGGTGGGATTATGACGTCGCGTTCGGCGATAGATGGTTGGTAATCCCCTCCTGAATTTGGCGACGTAGATTCGTGGTTAGGGGCATAGTTCGGGCCCGAAAAGCCTTTTTTGCCCGGGCAGGTCTCTTCTGGTCCCCGGGCAATTGCGCACCTTAGCGCTCTCAACGGTGTCCCACAGGTATTTGCTGCGCAGTTCCAGAATAAGCTCTGCCCCAATGGGCCGGCGTGTGTTTTGCCACATGAGTAAGCATCGCGGGGTGGCCACTCCGGTTGGAGTGTAACAGATCCCACGATGCAGGCCGGTCGCAAGAGCAGCCTAGTTCCAGTTTCAAACCTTTCACTGCCGGAAAGGGTGGCCACCCCACTGAGGGTAGCCGCAATTGGTAGCCATAATTCGGATAGGAGGGTGGCTGCCTTGCTAGGCGGCGGCCTCCGTCAGGGATTCATTATACCCTTCAGCTTCGCAATATAGGGTTTACGAAATCGGCATACAAATTTCCTAGCATTGCGAGGAAAAAGAGGGACAAGGAGATTGCTTTGGGCCACATGGCTGGCTCATTTGTGGAGATTCCGATTCGAGGATTGGTTCCTCTCTCCTCTTGGGGTTGTTCCTAAGAAGGAGCCGGGTAAGTCCCTGCTCATCCAGCACCTTTCCTTCCCTAGAGGGAGGTCGGGCAGCAACGCTATTTCCCCTGAGCCAGTTCGGTTTACTACCAGTCCTTTGATGACGCGTTATCACTGGTATGGAGGGCAAACCTGGATGTGGTAATTTCGGATGCTTCCCATTCATCCCTCCTCCTTACACCTCAGGGGATGTTGGCGTGAGGGCAAGTATTTTGTGGACAAAAGCTTGCCTATGAGCTGTTCTATATCATGTGCTCATTTTGAAGCCTTCAGAGCTTCTTGCACTGGGCCATCTCAGTGATTGCTGTTTTGATGGCCTGGCACATTGCCTGGACGATGTCCTGCTGTTTGGATATGCTGGATACGCTGTGTGTGCTTTCCTGATGAAAGTGATTAGATTTTTGCTGGCCAGAATGGGTGTCCCTCTGGCGGAGAGTAAGGCCCAGTGCCTTTGCACGTGCCTTACCTTTTGGGTATCAAGATTGACTCATCGTTAATGCAGTGTCATTTGCTACAGGATACGATTGCCCGTATGGTTGGTACGGTTCGGCAAATCGGGTCCTTTGTTGGTTCCATGAAGGATCTCCAGACCATGTTGGTTCTTCTGAATTTCGCCGGTAGGATTATTCCTATAAGCAGAATTTTTCTTCGGCGGCTCGAAGGGCGTCGGGCGGTAAGCGGTCACAAGCGAGTGAGTTTTGTGTAATGGCAGAAATGTTTGATGACTTGGCAGTATGGGGACAATTCTGGAACCATTTTTAATGAGATCTGCTCATGGTCGAAGTCTGTTCCTTCCAACATGGTAATTCAGTTGTTTACTGATGCGGCAGGGTCTCACGGGTGGGGGTCCTTCTTGTCCGGTCACTGGAGTGCCGGCCCATGGCCTCGGTCATGGGTTCTAAGGGGCTTGTTAAGAAGTTTAGCCTGTTAGAGCTCCCCCCCCCATTATTATTGCCTTTGAGGTCTAGCGTGAGCAGCTAAGGGATCAGGAGGTCGTGTTCTGGATGGATAACAAGAGCGTCATGTTGCTGTTAACATGCTCTCGTGGGGATCTCCCGCGGTAGTGCGGTACCCTCGCATGCTGGTGCTGAAGTGTCTGCACCCGGCGTCCAGAATAGAATTGCTGATGCGCTCTTTCGTTTCAATGGAAAGCATTCTATGCGTTGGCTCCTCAGGCGGACATTAACGGAGTCGTTTGTTCCTATTATTTATGGCAGGTAGCGCCGGTGGGAGATCTTTGATTGTCATGATCCGTTCTTCGCTGGCCCTCTCTACTTGGACCGCTTATGTGAAGCATTGGTCTAAATAGATCACCTTCTGTGATAGGACGAGCCGGCCATCTTGAGGTGTTGTCCAATGGGGTCTTTAGGGACGGATCAACGAGCTTAAAGGTAATGGGGTTTTTCTAAAGGGTCAGTCGGATCTCGGCTGACTGCCGTGTCCTTCTTCTGTAAATTTTATGGCCTCTCGGCTCTTCAAGAACCTTCCTGGTCGGGCAGGTGTTGAGGGGCTGGGGGGCGTATGGTGCCCAGAACAAGGGACGTTAGGGAGCCCGTTACCATCAAGAGATTGGTTCCTGTGTCGAACTGTGCCTGTGGTGGGTTCTCCTGCCGACAAGGGTACCCGTTCTCCGCTGCCTTTAGGCTGGTTTTTCACGGGGCACTTAGGGTGGTACAAGCCCGGGGGTCTGTAGGCCTCCTCACGTCAAGAATGACGAGTCATCTGATCTAATTTTCCTATCCAGATCAAAGACAGACCGAGAAGGGAAAGGAGTTGGACGTTTTAACCCCCCACGTGGGCTCAGTTTGTTGCCCAGTCAGGTTGCTTAGGGCCTATAGGGACGCGATCCGGAGGGTCCATTACAATTTCTGGTTCACGAGGACGGTTCCCCGTTGACCAGATTTCAATGCAGGAGAGGCCTGAGCTGGGCAGCATGGAAAGCGGGCCTTGACCCAAGGGTCATTGCCCCCACTCCTTCAGGGTTGGAGCGTCTACCGCTGCCGCGGGTTTGTGTTGGTCTGCCGACCACATTAGGGCGTTGGGGAGATGGAGGTCTAAGAGATACATGTTGTATGTTAGGCCATTAACAATATGAATGTTTTGTTTTCTCATGTTGGGATGTTCCCAGTTAACTGTTGTTTCTTTACAGGGCCAAGAGATGGTCCACTGAGACTGCTGATCACGGGTCACTCCTACATTCACTGGGCGGAGCTGAGAGCGATCGCGAGCCCTGACGGGCAACAACTGGGTCCCCCCCCCCCATTGGGTCACTGTTAGGTGGCTAGGTCGTAGGGGTTTGAGTTGGCAGGATCTGCCTGGGTTGCTGCACGGGGCATTGCACAGGTGGGACAAACCCCAAGTTATGATCATTCATGCACGTGGTAGTGATATGGGGCTCCGTGCAAACTGCTCAGTGGGGTGATTCAGTCTGATTTGTACACTTTCCAGACATGGGTCCCAATGTTAAGATAGGGTGGTCCAATAGCATCCCCAGAATTGAGTGGCGCCATGTGCAGCCCACAGGGTGGCCTTTCAGGTCAGAAAGAAACTGAACAGGGAGGTTAGGATTTTGTCCTAGCGCAGTCAGTAGGGTTTGTTGTGGAACATGGGAACATCACAACGGCTGGGAGAAGCCTCTACAGGAGGGATGGGGTGCACCTCCCTGAGAGGGGCATTGAACTGTTCCTGGGTAATTTGAGGCGTGCTATATTATTACACCTATGTGGGTGGCGGCAAGAGCTGTGCCTGTGGGCTATCTCTTGTGGCGGTTTGTACCACGCCCCGGTTTGCCATTAGAGGTAGAGTGACGGCTGGCCCAGGGGGAGGGTAGTCTCTGCAGGCGCGTGCCTGGGGCACCTCCCCCCATTTGATGTTGCCGAGAACTCCCTAAGTCTGTGCGTGCAGCTAAGCTCCGCTTGTGTAGGCATTCACGGGCGTGGTCCAATTTCCTAGCGGGGGGTACTTACTCTCCTAGCTAGATTGCCGCCACCTGGTTTAAGGTTTGCTGAGTTGCTTCCAGCCGGTTCCTATGTTCTATAATAAATGCGGACCCTACGGGTCTTTATACCCACACCCTGTGTTTGTGTCATTATTCAATTTATTTATTAACCAATCAGCCAATCGGATTGAACTTGAATCTGATTGGCTGATTCAATCAGCGAATCAGATTTTTCTAACTTAATTCCGATTGGCTGATAGAATCCTATCAGCCAATCGGAATTCGGCGGACGCCATCTTGGATGACGTCATTTAAAGGTACCTCATTCGTCTTTCAGTCGTCGGCCGGGATGGATGCTCCGCGGCGGCGGAGCGAAGAAAGAAGATTGAAGATGCCGCCGGAAGGATGAAGACTTTGATGCCGCTTGGAGGAAGACGTCGCCGGAGGAAGAATTCTTCTTTGCCGCTTGGAGGAAGACGTCGCCGGAGGAAGAATTCTTCTTTGCCGCTTGGAGCAAGACATCGCCCGGATCGGATGAGGAGTTCGGCCCGGTGTGGTGAAGACAAGGTAGGGAGATCTTCAGGGGGGTAGTGTTAGGCTTTTTTAAGGGGGGTTTGGGTGGGTTTAGAATAGGGGTATGTGGGTGGTGGGTTGTAATGGGGGGGGGTATTGTATATGTTTTTAAATGCAAAAGAGCTGAATTCTTTGGGGCATGCCCCACAAAAGACCCATTTAAGGACTGGTAAGGTAAAGAGCTTTGAAATTTTTTTAATTTAGAATAGGGCAGGGAATTTTTTTTATTTTGGTGGGCTTTATTATTTTATTAGGGGGCTTAGAATAGGTGTAATTAGCTTAAAAATCTTGTAATCTTTTTTTTATTTTTTGTAATTTAGTGTTTGTTTTTTTTGTAATTTAGTTTAGTTTATTTAATTGTATTTTTAGATAGATATTTGTAGTTTATTTAATTTATTGATAGTGTAGGTGTATTTGTAACTTAGGTTAGGATTTATTTTACAGGTAATTGGGTAATTATTTTAACTAGGTAGATATTAAATAGTTAATAACTATTTAATAGCTATTAGACCTAGTTAAAATAATTAACAATTTACCTGTAAAATAAATATTAACCCTAACATAGCTACAATGTAATTATTAATTATATTGTAGCTATCTTAGGGTTTATTTTATAGGTAAGTATTTAGATTTAAATAGGAATATTTTAGTTTATAATATGAATTAGATTAATTTAATATAAATTTAGTTAGGGGTGTTAGGGTTAGATAGAGTTAATATAGTTAATATAAATACTATAGTAACTATATTAACTATATTATCCCTAATATAATTAGGGTTAATATAGTTAATATATATAATGTAATACCTATATTAACTATAATATACTTAGGGTTAATATAGATAACATAGCTGGCGGCGGGGTAGGTAGATTAAATTAGGGGTTAATCATTTTAATAGAGATGGCGGCGGTGTAAGGGGCTTACATTAGGGGTTAATAATATTAATATAGCTGGCGGCGGTATAGGGGGATTAGATTAGGGGTTAATATTTTTTATATAGGTGGCGGCGGTGTAAGGGGTCGGATTAGGGGATAGATAAGGTAGATGACAGCGGTGTAAGGGGTTCACATTAGGCGATAGATAAGGTAGATGGCGGCGGTTTTAGGGGCTCACAGTAGGGGGTTAGTTTATGTAGATGGCGGCGGGGTCCAGGAGCGGCGGTTTAGGGGTTAATAACTTTATTAGGGATTTCGGAGGGGGGGGGGGTTCGCGGTTGACAGGTAGATAGACATTGCGCATGCGTTAGGTGTTAGGTTTTATTTAGCAGATCGCGGGTGACAGGTAGATAGACATTGCGCATGCGTTAGGTGTTAGGTTTATTTTCTAGTTAGTTTAGGGAGTTACGGTGTTCCAATAGTCAGCGTAAGGCTTCTTACGGCTGCTATTTGTGGCGAGGTGAAAATGGAGTAAGATTTCTCCATTTTAGCCACGTAAGTCCTTACGCTGCATATTGGATACCAAACTGCGCTGGTTTGGTATACCTGCCTATAGCCCAAAAAACTACGGGCGACGGCAGAAATATACGGGCGTAACTTCTAGGTTACGCCGTATATAGGATACCAAACCAGCGCAAATATTGGCGTCGCTGGCTTTTGCGGGCGACGATTTTTATCGGATCGACCCCCAGATATCTAGTGTTACCTTATGTATGTGCAGGTGCTGTTATACTGTGTGATATAATATATATAGCGTGACCTTATGTATGTGCAGGTGCTGTTATACTGTGTGATATAATATATATAGCGTTACCTTATGTATGTGAGGGTGCTGTTATACTGTGTGATATAATGTATATAGCGTTACCTTATGTATGTGTAGGTGCTGTTATACTGTGTGATATAATATATAGCGTTACCTTATGTATGTGTAGGTGCTGTTATACTGTGTGATATAATATATCTAGTGTTACATTATGTATGTGCAGGTGCTGTTATACTGTATGATATAATATATATAGCGTTACCTTATGTATGTGCAGGTGCTGTTATACTGTGTGATATAATATATCTAGTGTTTCCTTATGTATGTGCAGGTGCTGTTATACTGTGTGATATAATATATATAGCGTTACCTTATGTATGTGCAGGTGCTGTTATACTGTGTGATATAATATATATAGCGTTACCTTATGTATGTGCAGGTGCTGTTATACTGTGTGATATAATATATAGCGTTACCTTATGTATGTGCAGGTGCTGTTATACTGTGTGATATAATATATATAGCGTTACCTTATGTATGTGCAGGTGCTGTTATACTGTGTGATATAATATATCTAGTGTTACCTTATGTATGTGCAGGTGCTGTTATACTGTGTGATATAATATATCTAGCGTTACTTTATGTATGTGCAGGTGCTGTTATACTGTGTGATATAATATATATAGCGTTACCTTATGTATGTGCAGGTGCTGATATACTGTGTGATATAATATATATAGTGTTACCTTATGTATGTGCAGGTGCTGTTATACTGTGTGATATAGTATATATAGTGTTACCTTATGTATGTGCAGGTGCTGTTATACTGTGTGATATAATATGTCTAGTGTTACCTTATGTATGTGCAGGTGCTGTTATACTGTGTGATATAATATATATAGTGTTACCTTATGTATGTGCAGGTGCTGTTATACTGTGTGATATAATATATCTAGTGTTACCTTATGTATGTGCAGGTGCTGTTATACTGTGTGATATAATATATATAGCGTTACCTTATGTATGTGCAGGTGCTGTTATACTGTGTGATATAATATATCTAGTGTTACCTTATGTATGTGCAGGTGCTGTTATACTGTGTTATATAATATATCTAGTGTTACCTTATGTATGTGCAGGTGCTGTTATACTGTGTGATATAATATATATAGCGTTACCTTATGTATGTGCAGGTGCTGTTATACTGTGTTATATAATATATAGCGTCACCTTATGTATGTGCAGGTGCTGTTATACTGTGTGATATAATATATCTAGTGTTACCTTATGTATGTGCAGGTGCTGTTATACTGTGTTATATAATATATAGCGTCACCTTATGTATGTGCAGGTGCTGTTATACTGTGTGATATAATATATATAGCGTCACCTTATGTATGTGCAGGTGCTGTTATACTGTGTGATATAATATATATAGCGTCACCTTATGTATGTGCAGGTGCTGTTATACTGTGTGATATAATATATATAGCGTCACCTTATGTATGTGCAGGTGCTGTTATACTGTGTGATATAATATATATAGCGTTACCTTATGTATGTGTAGGTGCTGTTATACTGTGTGATATAATATATATAGCGTTACCTTATGTATATGCAGGTGCTGTTATACTGTGTGATATAATATATATAGCGTTACCTTATGTATATGCAGGTGCTGTTATACTGTGTGATATAATATATATAGCGTTACTTTATGTATGTGCAGGTGCTGTTATACTGTGTGATATAATATATATAGCATTACCTTATGTATATGCAGGTGCTGTTATACTGTGTGATATAATATATATAGCGTTACCTTATGTATGTGCAGGTGCTGTTATACTGTGTGATATAATATTTTATTCACAGAAACACTAGATTTATTTCTGTGCTAATATTTCATGTGATGTCATCAGATACACAAATTACTGAGAACTACAGAACATTTATCAGAGTTTATAAACCTGCCCTGGTCACTGCACTCTGGGACATAAAGAGTTAACAGGCCAAACACATACAGTTACGTATCCGCCACACCCTTGTGCTGAATAGATATACGGTATATATATTGTAAGTTTCATTTCATGCTGCTGAATACAGTTAAGTATCTACCACACCCTTCTGCTAAATAGAAATCTATTGTAAGTTTTGTTTCCTGCTGCTGAATACAGTTATATAACCACCACACCCTTGTGCTGAATAGATATATATTGTATGTTTGTTTCCTGCTGCTACATTAAAACATGGCGTCTGCTGATCTGAGAGAGGAGCTAACCTGCCCCATCTGTCTGAGTATTTATACAGATCCTGTAACTCTGAGATGTGGCCATAACTTCTGCCTGGGCTGTATTGAGAGTGTGCTGGGTACCCAGGAGGGGTCTGGGGTTTATACCTGTCCTGAGTGCAGAAAGAGATTCACTAATAGACCTGAGCTGCAGAGGAACATAGCGCTGTGTAATGTAAAGATGAATTTACAGATTACTCAGAAAGAGCAAATAGACACTGGGGTCTTCTGCACTTACTGTATTCACTCTCCTGTACCTGCTACTATGGTAGTGGAGGGCCCTCTAGTGGGCCTGTAACAAAATTAAGGGTTTACCAACTTGAAGTCTGGAGTAATGCTAAATGTGTTGTTACAATGTTGCAAAGGGGAAGGAGGTGTCTGTTTTCTTACCTTTATAGGGTCCTGCAACAGTGAGATCAGCCTCTTTCGGTTTCCAGACTTCAAGGAGAAGGTTTCTGAAGTTGTCTGAAGGTTCTTGAAGTAAAACATGGAGAGATCCAGGAGAAAATCTGTGCCTCCCAAGCGTTACAGGGAGGTGGTGGAGATGGCTGCAAGAAAGAAAGGACCTGCAAGGCACAGACAGGAGCCGGAGTCAGAAGATGTGGTACCCCCCACACCCCAAAAATCCCCACCTGCTAGGAGTTTTAATAAAGGAAAGGGCAAGGCAGGGGGTAGCTCACGGCCTAAAGGTGCCGGAGGGAAGGCCCAGACCAGTGGGGTTCATAGGGTAGCCCCCAATCAAGGCCCGCAGGCAAGCGGGGAGGTGTCAGCGGTGGGGGGAACAGAGGGTGGCCAGGGGAATTTGTCTGGTCCGGTTGCCCCAGCGGATGCTGGGGCCGGCCTGGCCGGGCAGTTTGCGGCCTTGCCGCCGGCGGCCTTGGCGGCAGTTTTGGCCTGGGCCCAGTCCTTTGTCGGGGGGTTGCCCCATGGGGATCAGGGCCTTGGCGTGGCTGTCGCTGGGGCCGGCGGTGGTACAGGAGCAGGCCCACAGCACAGCCACATGGCAGAGTGCGCAGCGGAGTCTGGCCCTCCGGTTGGCGGTTCCCGCGAGATCTCCTCCGAGAGTTCTGAGGAGGAGGAGGATCGCGGTCGCCATGCGGAGGGAGGACGCGGGAGAGTGAGGAGTGCCTCGCGTGACCGGAGCCCCGAAGGTAACTTGGGGGGACTCCGGTTAGCGAGCGGGGTATCAGGAGGACAGGCAGGGAGCAGCGGGGCCCACTTACCTGGCATGGGGATGGCTGGGGGTCCGGATGCGGGCAGGAGAGCATGTGGCGCAGTTGGGTCCCACGTGGGTATGCATGTTGATGGCGCGCATGCGCGCATGGCGGTTGACCACGGTCCTCAGAGGGGCTCATCTGGTGTGGCAGGCGGAGCGGTGTGTTCAGTTGGGAGGCCTACAGTGCGGCCTAGCACGAGTGATCAGGTTGTGGCTACGGATAGAGGCAGTGTCGGACAGAGGCCTGTGGTTGTGGTGAATGAGAGGTGTGCATCGGTACGGAGTACAGGTATAGGGGACACATTGGGACAAGATCGCATGAGGGGTGGCATGAACCTAAGGTATGCAGGTGTGGATGCAATATCAGAGACCGAAGGGCCTGAGGGGCCATATGGTAGATTGGAGACTGGACGGAGATATGAACCACACATGGGGTGGGGACATGCGGGGATAACGCATGCCTATGAGGGAGTTTCTCAGTTTAGGGCTGGGGGATTTGTGAGACCGTGTGAGGCGACAAATGATGCGCAGTATGAGAGGGCGCAGATGCATAGAGGGGGCCAGTCTCATGGTGGTGTGAATGAGGATATGATCAGGAGAGCCGTGGAGGCAGCGTTGCATGCGAGAGAGGCTGCGAGGCCCCTGCCTGGGTTTAGTGGTCACGCCCGGGAGGGGGCGGCGCAGGAAGCGATTATCAGGGATGCTGTGGCTAATGTTCTGGGTATGTCTGCTGGGGGGAGTCAGGGGCAGGGGAGAGAGGGTGTTTCAACTGTTGCCCCTCTCACAGACCGGAGTACCCCCCAAGTTGTTCTGTCTCAACAGGTTCCATCAAGCACAGCAGAGATGGCAGCAAGCACGAGCAGCGCCATGGCAGTGGCAGGTACTAGTGGCATCCAGAGTGCTGCGGGTCCAGCGACTCCTTCGCCAGCAGGGATACCAGGCGAGGGTGAGTGCCACGCACCAGACATTATACACACTGACACGGGGTCTTCCACAAGTGGGTCAGGATCCGATAGCGGGGAGGATCTTGGGTTAGTGGGGAAGGGTCAGCGCAGGATGTTTAGGTGGATAAAGAAGATGGCGTCTGCTAGAGCGAAGGACAAGGCGGGCGCTACGTCCCAGTCACTTGAGCTACAGGGAACGCAAGCTTTGGGGGGCGCTGTTACGCCAGTGGGACCAGTGCCTCGCAAAGTGGCTGCACAGGGTGACACTTACCCGTGTTTGGTCCACTCGCTATATGGCCATTTGAAAGCGAAGGTCGTTAAAAAGATTCAAGAGGGAAAATACGTTAACGTATTCGAGCTCTCTCTGGACGCGTTTAGAGCCAAAGAAAGGGCGGCTGATGGCTCGGGCCCAAAGAAAGTACGTAGGCCGGAGACGTACGAGGAATGGCTTAAATGCTTCCGTGTACTGGCTGCGTGCTATGTCGACAGGTGGCCGCTGCAGGGGCATAACCTGTTTAAGTACCAGGATACCATAGAGGATATCCGTACGAGATTCAAGGAAGGCGCATGGCGTGAATACGACATGGCCTTTAGGAGAAAGATGGTAGGTAACCCTCTGCTGCATTTTGGAACACAGGATATGCACTTGTGGTCCAAATTAGGATTGGAAGGCAGTTCTCCCTCCCCAGTGGCGTCACGTCAGGCACCGCAGCGCCTAGGGGCGCGGCTGGGCAGGAAAGGGAGGGAGTGCTGGAAATACCAGGATAAGCAGTGTGACAGGGGGAGCAGCTGCTCCTTTCGTCACATCTGCAAGTTCTGTGCAGGGCCTCACCCAGGCGCCGATTGTGGAAAGCGAAAGGACCAGGGACAGCCCAGAATTACGCCTAAGGCGGGAGTTGCAGTCAAGGGCACCAACTCCGCTTAGGTTGAGGGCCATGCTGATATGGCTGGCGAACTACCCCGACACAGGGGCAGCTGAGCTGCTGAGGTCGGGGTTGGAAGGGGGTTTCCGGATACCGGTCATGGGTCGGGTTGAGGGTTCTTCAGTGCACAGGAACTTGAAAACGGCCTATGAATTCCCGCACGTGGTTAGGGAAAAGTTGGCAAAGGAGGTGGCGCTGGGCAGGGTATCGGGGCCATTCTCCACATGCCCGATGGCGGATCTGGTGATCTCCCCATTGGGTGTGGTACCCAAGAAAGAGGAAGGGAAGTTCAGGTTGATACATCACCTTTCTTTCCCAAAAGGGGCGTCAGTCAACGACGCTATTGACCCAGAGCTGAGTTCAGTGCACTATCAATCGTTCGATCGTGCGCTGGACGTGGTCAGGGCATGCGGTCCGGGGGCATTGCTGGCGAAGCTAGACATTGAGTCGGCTTTCCGCCTGCTGCCACTGCACCCTTCGGCTTTCAGACTAATGGGCATGAAGTTCGAAGGGGAATATTATGTGGACAGGTGTTTGCCGATGGGCTGCTCATTGTCCTGTTCCTTGTTTGAGTGTTTTAGTTCTTTCCTACATTGGGTAGTGTACAAGGCGTCAAGTGGGGGAGCGGTGGCCCACTACTTGGACGATTTCTTGTTGGTAGGGAAAGCTGGTTCCACGGAGTGTGAACAGCTCATGGAGGTTATGCAGGATATGATGTCGCGTTTTGGAGTGCCGCTCGCGGACGACAAAACGCAGGGGCCGTGTACATGCCTCACATTTCTAGGTATCGAAATAGATACAGTGCAGGCGGAATGTAGGCTGCCCATGGACAAGGTTGTCCGGATGCTTGGAGCGGTCCGAAGGATTAAGGGGTCCAGCAAGGTTGCGATAAAAGAGGTGCAGGCGCTGCTGGGCCTCCTGAATTTTGCGGGTAGGGTCATCCCGATGGGAAGAGCCTTTAACCGTCGATTGGAGGGACTTTTGAAGGGCCCTACCGGTCTAGCAAAATGGACGAGCATTACTGAGGATGTGAGGGAGGACCTGGAAATATGGGAAAAATTCCTAATGAATTTTAATGGTGTGTGCCTATGGAGGGGTAGGAAAGTACCCAACAAGGCAATAAACTTGTACACGGACGCAGCGGGGGGTTTCGGGTACGGTGCGTACCTGGACGGAGAATGGAGTGCGGCTCCATGGCCGAGGGGCTGGATAGATGCAGGTTTCACCAAAAACTTGACGCTGTTGGAGCTATTCCCGATAGTGGTTGCTGTGGAGATTTGGGGGGATAGACTGGCTAATAAATCGGTGGTGTTCTGGACGGACAACATGAGTGTGGTGTACGCCATTAACAGGCTGTCCGCGTCATCGCCAGCGGTTGTGTGTTGCTTGCGTCACTTGGTGTTGCGATGCTTGCAGTGCAATATACATTTTACCGCCAAACACGTCCCGGGAGTGCAGAACATTATTGCAGATGCACTCTCTCGATTTAAATGGGAGCAGTTTAGGGCAGCGGCACCCATGGCGGCAGAGGAGGGGTTAACATGCCCATCTTCTCTTTGGCAGCTGGTGAAGGTTGGATGAGCATCCTAGCTTTGGTGAAGGCATCCTTGGCGCCAAGGACATGGTCAACATATAAGAGTCACTGGGACTGCTGGGAGGCGTTCTGTCAACGCGGAGGTGTACAGGTACAAAGGGCTTCTAGGGTGCTGGTGTTGGAATGGTTGGCTTTACTACGGAAAGATGGGGTCAGTAAGGCCGGCGCGAGTAGTAGGCTATCGGCTCTGGCCTTCTTTAACAAGGCGCTTGGCTTTGAGGACCACTCCGGAACCTTCCTAGTAAGGAAGGTGTTGAAGGGGTGGGGCAGGTTGGCCCCCCGTCAGAAAGATCGGAGAGAGCCCATTACACGGGAGAGATTGCAGGCGTTAGCGAATGGTGTGGCAAAGGTTTGCACATCCAAGTACGAGCAGCTTCTTTTCCGAACGGCATTTGCGTTGGCGTTTGCGGGAGCCCTCAGGGTGGGGGAGCTTGTGGCGTCTGCAAAGGAGAAAGGTCGAGGTGGAGTGCAGTTGGAGCATGTCCGTTTGACGGACGAGGGGCTCCTGTTGTTCATACCCAGGTCCAAGACGGACCAGGAGGGGGTGGGGGCATGGCTGCCCCTTGAACGTCAAGACTTTGAGGATTGCTGCCCAGTGGCATGCTTGGAGCAATACCTGAAGGTGAGGCCGGCGGGAGGGCAACTGCTCCTGATACATGAGGACGGTTCGGCCCTCTCGGTTTTTCAATTCCGCCAGGTATTGGCGAAGACGGCAAAGGAGGCCGGGTTGGATCCGGGCAGGATCGCCCCGCACTCGTTTAGAATAGGCGCGGCGACCAGCGCAGCGCAAAAGGGAGTTACGGTGGCGGAGATTAAGCGCTTGGGTAGATGGAAGTCGTCCCAGTACAAGACTTATATTAGACCTGATAAAGGACACTGCTAGAGCACAGACATGTGGGCGGGTCCATACTTCCAAAGGGGGTTTTTTGTTGGGGAGGGGACCCAGGTTGTGCAAGGGCAGTTTTTTCATGGTGGTGTTCTCTGTTTTATCAGGTGTTGTGAATGCGAAAGCACCTCCGGTTCGTGTATGGATGGTAGGCCATTCATACATCCACTGGGCTCATCTCAGGGCGTTACGATCGCCGGAAGGTCAGCAACTTGGATTCCCAACGTCCAAGGCAAGCTTTCGGTGGTTAGGGCGCAGGGGACTGTCGTGGGCTGATTTGCCTGCACTTTTACAGGAGGCACACAAAAGGTGGGGGCGGCCTAATGTTTTAGTGCTGCACCTCGGGGGAAATGACTTGGGGGCAATGCCCGCGCTGGATTTGATCAGAAGAATGACAGCGGATGTGCAATGGATGCACACTTGGTTGCAGGGTGTGACTTTGGGGTGGTCAAATGTAGTTGCTCGACTGCAATGGCGGCACATTGTCACACAGAGGGCTGCATATAATGTGCGCAAAAAGGTGAATAGGGAGATGGGAAGAGCGGTCACGGGCATTGGTGGTTTCGTGGTCAGGCACGAAAGCATAACGGCCGACAAAAGGGACCTATTTAGGCCTGATGGAGTCCACCTTACGGACGTAGGGTTGGATATGTTTCTAAGGGACATCAGGGGAGCCTTGTTGGGGATTATTCATTAAAGTTTGGGTTAAATTGTTGTATCTGCAATCTGTTGAAATTGTTATGTTTTTTATGGTTATGATTAGTTAAAGTGTGGTTTATTACTGGGTTCCTGTTGGTTGGTTTGGCGGCAAGAGTTCGCCTGGCTCTTGTGGCGGGTGGTCAATGCCCTGGGGAGCGGGCACAAGGAGAGAAGAGTGACGGTCCGGGGAAAAGGGAGGGGTTATGCCTGCCAGGCGCCGGCCTGGGGGTCCTCTCCCTCGCAATTGGACCGAAGACCTCTGAACATCACAGCTCTCTCTGAGTGCCATGGGGCGTGACAGCCGGGTGTCACGCTGCAGGTATCGAAAGGGGCCTTGACCATCTGCTAATAGGGGCTAGGTTAGGGTGAGATGCCGCCAACGTTGAGGATTACGAACTTGTTGCCAAGTTTCGTTGATAGGTTGATCAAGTGCCTAAGGGTAATTGGAATGACTCTTAGGCACAAGTTAAAGCGTTTATTTAATAAACGTGAACCGTGACCGGTTCTTTCTCCCAAACAAATGGTGTTGTGTCTTATTTACTAGATAAGGGTATTAGTCAGTAAGAAGGACGGAATAGATGGTTTAAACCTTATGGTAGTGGAGGGCCCTCTAGTGGGCCTGTAACAAAATTAAGGGTTTACCAACTTGAAGTCTGGAGTAATGCTAAATGTGTTGTTACAATGTTGCAAAGGGGAAGGAGGTGTCTGTTTTCTTACCTTTATAGGGTCCTGCAACAGTGAGATCAGCCTCTTTCGGTTTCCAGACTTCAAGGAGAAGGTTTCCCCGCCCACCCGTCCCTGGAAGAAGAAATTGGCGGCTACGATGCGGCTGTTAGGGTGAGTTTGGCTCGGCAGGGGTGGGTTTAATTGAGCTAGCCTTCAGTAAGACCGAGCCTTTAATGTAGCTAGCCACCCCTGAAGTTGAGTTGTACGATTCGGCTGACAGGGGTTGCCTTACTGGGCTGGTTGGATATGCCTCAACAGGCGGGTGGTCAATGCCCTGGGGAGCGGGCACAAGGAGAGAAGAGTGACGGTCCGGGGAAAAGGGAGGGGTTATGCCTGCCAGGCGCCGGCCTGGGGGTCCTCTCCCTCGCAATTGGACCGAAGACCTCTGAACATCACAGCTCTCTCTGAGTGCCATGGGGCGTGACAGCCGGGTGTCACGCTGCAGGTATCGAAAGGGGCCTTGACCATCTGCTAATAGGGGCTAGGTTAGGGTGAGATGCCGCCAACGTTGAGGATTACGAACTTGTTGCCAAGTTTCGTTGATAGGTTGATCAAGTGCCTAAGGGTAATTGGAATGACTCTTAGGCACAAGTTAAAGCGTTTATTTAATAAACGTGAACCGTGACCGGTTCTTTCTCCCAAACAAATGGTGTTGTGTCTTATTTACTAGATAAGGGTATTAGTCAGTAAGAAGGACGGAATAGATGGTTTAAACCTTAAATCCTGTCTGCTGTGTGAGGCTTCTCTGTGTGATCCCCACCTGAGGGTACACAACAAGTCTGAGGAACACGTCTTAACTGAACCCATCACTTCCTGGGGTAACAGAAAATGCTCCAAACACAAGAAGCTCCTGGAATATTACTGCACTGAGGATGCTGCCTGTATCTGTGTGACCTGCTCCCTGGCCGGAGAGCACAGGGGACACCAGGTGGAGCTGCTGAATGTGGCTTCTGAGAAGAAGAAAGAGAAACTGAGAGATGTTCTGCAGAAACTGACCACAAAGAGAGAGAAGACTGAGAAAAGAGTCCAGAGTCTGCAGGAGCACAGGAGAGGGGTGCAAGAGAAAGCAGCTGCTGTAACAGAGCGACTCACTGCCCTGATTAGGGACATCAAGAAACAGCTGGAAGACCTAGAGAAGCGAGTCCTGAGTGAAATCACCCGGCAGCAGGAGCAGGTTTTACTCACAATCTCTGATCTGATCCAGCAGCTGGAAAAAGAGAAGGACGAGCTGACCAGGAAGATGAGTCACATTGAGGAGCTGTGCAACATGACTGACCCATTAACTGTCCTACAAGAACAGGAATCACACAGAGATGACTTTTGTAGTGCTAAGAAGGGAGATAATGAGGTCACACATAGAGGGGATAAACAGGTCCCTGCTGGGGGGGATTTGGATGAGGGTCGGATCTCAGTGACCTTATACAGAGGTTTAGCTGATATTGTGACTGATGTAAAGAGAGGGCTGTATGTGCAGGTGACAGACATATTACTGGATATAAACACAGCTAATTATAATGTTATTGTATCAGGTGAACTGAAAACTGTATCCTACTCACGTATATACCAGCAGCGACCTAAAACACCAGAGAGATTTACATATGAGCCTCAGGTATTAAGCACTAGGAGCTTTTTCTCTGGACGACATTACTGGGAAGTGCAGACCAGTGAATCAGGGGACTGGTGTGTAGGGGTTTGTTATACCAGCATGAGGAGGAGAGGATGGAAGTCTGAGATAGGAAATAATAACAAGTCCTGGGGTTTGAGGAGTTATAATAAAGATCTTTTAGTGAGACATAACACAATACGCACCTCTTTATCTCCTCCTCTATCATGTGACACAGTAGGAATACTGCTGGACTATGAGGCTGGGTATTTGACCTTTAATGAGCTGTGTGAACCGATTAGACACTTACACACCTTCACTGTCACCTTTACTGAGCCTCTTCATGCTGCATTCTATGTATGGGGTGATGGTGCCTGTGTGAGAATTCCGCGCTTGATACACTGTCACATAATAATAATGCTGCATTCTGGGTATTGGGTGATGGTGCATTCTGGGTATTGGGTGATGGTGCATTCTGGGTATGCGGTGATGGTGCATTCTGGGTATGGGGTGATGGTACCTGTGTGAGAATCCTGCGCTAGATACACTGACCATAATAATAATGCTGCATTCTGGGTATGGGGTGATGGTACCTGGGTGAGAATCATGTGCTAGATACACTGTTACATAATAATAATGCTGCATTCTGGGTATGGGGTGATGGTGCCTGTGTGAGAATCCTGCACTAGATACACTGTTACATAATAATAATGCTGCATTCTGTGTATGGGGTGATGGTACCTGGGTGAGAATCATGTGCTAGATACACTGCCACATAATAATAATGCTGCATTCTGGGTATGGGGTGATGGTACCTGGGTGAGAATCATGTGCTAGATACACTGCCACATAATAATAATGCTGCATTCTGGGTATGGGGTGATGGTAACTGGGTGAGAATCATGTGCTAGATACACTGCCACATAATAATAATGCTGCATTCTGGGTATGGGATGATGGTACCTGGGTTAGAATCCTGCGCTAGATATACTGTCACATAATAATAATGCTGCATTCTGGGTATGGGGTGATGGTGCATTCTGGGTATGGGATGATGGTACTTGGGTGAGAATCCTGCACTAGATACACTGTCACATAATAATAATGCTGCATTCTGGGTATGGGGTGATGGTGCATTCTGGGTAAGGGGTGATGGTGCATTCTGGGTAAGGGGTGATGGTGCATTGTGGGTATGGGGTGATGGTGCATTCTGGGTAAGGTATGATGGTACCTGGGTGAGAATCATATGCTAGATACACTGTCACATAATAATAATAATGCTGCATTCTGGGTAAAGGGTGATGGTACCTGGGTAATAATCATGCACTAGATACACTGTCACATAATAATAATAATGCTTCATTCTGGATATGAGGTGATCGTACCTGGGTAATAATCCTGCACTAGATACACTTTCACATAATAATAATGCTGCATTCTGTGTATGGGGTAATGGTGCATTCTGGGTAAGGGGTGATGGTACCTGGGTGAGAATCCTGAGCTAGATACACTTTCACATAATAATAATGCTGCATTCTGGGTATGGGGTGATGGTGCATTCTGGGTATGGGGTGATGGTACCAGGGTGAGAATACTGTACTAGATACACTGTCACATAATAATAATGTTGCATTCTGTGTATGGGGTGATGGTGCATTCTGGGTATGGGGTGATGGTGCATTCTGGGTATGGGGTGATGGCACCTGGGTGAGAATCCTGTACTAGATACACTGTCACATAATAATAATGCTGCATTCTGGGTATGGGGTGATGGTACCAGGGTGAGAATCCTGTACTAGATACACTGTCACATAATAATAATGATGCATTCTGTGTATGGGGTGATGGTGCATTCTGGGTATGGGGTGATGGTGCATTCTGGGTATGGGGTGATGGTGCATTCTGGGTATGGGGTGATGGTGCATTCTGGATATGGGGTGATGGTGCATTCTGGGTATGGGGTGATGGTGCATTCTGGATATGGGGTGATGGTGCATTCTGTGTATGGGGTGATGGTGCAGTCTGGATATGTGGTGATGGTGCATTCTGGGTATGGGGTGATGGTGCATTCTAGGTATGGGGTGATGGTACCTGGGTGAGAATCCTGTGCTAGATACACTGTCACATAATAATAATGCTGCATTCTGGGTATGGGGTGATGGTGCATTCTGGGTATGGGGTGATAGTACCAGGGTGAGAATCCTGCACTAGATACACTGTCACATAATAATAATGCTGCATTCTGGGTATGGGGTGATGGTGCATTCTGGGTATGGGGTGATGGTACCTGGGTGAGAATCCTGAGCTAGATACACTGTCACATAATAATAATGCTGCATTCTGGGTATGGGGTGATGGTGCATTCTGGGTATGGGGTGATAGTACCAGGGTGAGAATCCTGCACTAGATACACTGTCACATAATAATAATGCTGCATTCTGGGTATGGGGTGATGGTGCATTCTGGGTATGGGGTGATGGTACCTGGGTGAGAATCCTGAGCTAGATACACTGTCACATAATAATAATGCTGCATTCTGGGTATGGGGTGATGGTGCATTCGGGGTATGGGGTGATAGTACCAGGGTGAGAATCCTGCACTAGATACACTGTCACATAATAATAATGCTGCATTCTGTGTATGGGGTGATGGTTAGGCTTACCAGAAGTCCCACTTTTACTGGGATTATCCCGGTTTGGAGGTGCTGTCCCAGTGTCCCACCCAGTTGTTCATTCTGTCCCAGTAGGGTCGCCACCTCCAGGTTTCAAATCATGTGTCCAGGTTTCAGACCACCTGAAACCCGGACACATTATTCAAAATGACTGGACTGTGGCTCTCCAGCATAGTTGGATGCTGTTACTTTGTTACATACAGCCCTGCTTAGCTTAACGTTCGTGTCCTTCAAAGTTTACATTTAGTAATACAGGCTGAGTGAGCAGCATAGGGTTTTTTAATTTTGTAGTACTAATTGGTTTATTTTTCTAAGAATTTAACACCCCCGACCCTTGGTGACATTGCCGGTGAGACACCTTTAGGGGAATCATATGGGTATGACTAGGAAGTACAGACAGGCAGGATTTTTGGCCTGGATCTTGCTTTACTGCATGCAGGATAGCATTTTGGCTGTAATCTTCCTGCATTATGGTATAGAGTAGCCTCTTAAACAGCTTTAGCAGGTACGTGTTTCTTTTTTACTTTCATTCAATGTTGTATTTATGTCTTATCAGTATTTGGCTCTGTTCCTTAATTAGACACATAAAACACATATTACGCTGCAGATATTAAATTGTGAAATTGATAAAGTGATAATTATGCTTGATGTTTGGCATTATTTAGAATCTGAGATTTAGATTAATGATTTATTTGCCATGACAACGTAATTGTGCCTTTTTCACTAGGGGGCGGTGTTATCGTCTATTTAAACTGTGTGATTCACTTGTTTGACTGAGGAAGGGTAGAGCATCCACGAAACATTACACACATAAAAGCTATTACTTTAAAAGGACCGGTAATTGCCACGCCCCCTTGACCACGCTCCTGACCACACCCCCACTGGCACCGCACCAGGTGGTCCCAGTTTCACCTCTAAAAATGATGGTAAGCCTAGTGATGGTGCATTCTGGGTATGGAGTGATGGTGCATTCTGGGTATGGGGTGATGGTGCATTCTAGGTATATGGTGATGGTACCTGGGTGAGAATCCTGTGCTAGATACACTGTCACATAATAATAATGCTGCATTCTGGGTATGGGGTGATGGTGCATTCTGGGTATGGGGTGATAGTACCAGGGTGATAATCCTGCACTAGATACACTGTCACATAATAATGCTGCAGTGATGGTGCATTCTGTGTATGGGGTGATGGTGCATTCTGGGTATGGGGTGATGGTGCATTCTAGGTATGGGGTGATGGTGCATTCTAGGTATGGGGTGATGGTACCTGGGTGAGAATCCTGTGCTAGATACACTGTCACATAATAATAATGCTGCATTCTGTGTATTTGGTGATGGTGCATTCTGGGTATGGAGTGATGGTACATTCTGGGTAAGGGGTGATGGTGCATTCTGGGTATAGGGGTGATGGTACATTCTGGGTAAGGATGATGGTACCTGGGTGAGAATCCAGCTCTAGATACACTGTCACATAATAATAATGCTGCTGCCTGTGAGCCAGTGACGTGTATGAACTGGGAAAGAAATAAAATAAGATATTTATGCATGAAAGTCTGGTCTCCTTATGTTACTATAAGCAGGTGTAGGCAGGGGGCTATCAGGAGGAGGGGTCCCACCTGGCCAGTAGCAGCTAGTTCCCATCCCTCTAAAGGTCCTTCTGACATCACAGCAGTCACGTGACTACCCTGATCACATGGTACAGAGAGATGAGGAACCAGAAGGGCGACAGATGTAAATCAATAAGAAACTGTATTATGTACTGTGTATTGTGTGTTATGTACTGTATATTGTGTTATGTACTGTGTATTGTATGCTGTTTTATGTACGGTATATTATGTACTGTGTTATGTACTGTCTATTATGTAGTGTGTGCTATGTACTGTGTATTATGTACTGTATGTCATGTACTGTGTATTGTGTACTGTTTATTATGTACTGTGTATTATGTACTGTGTATTGTGTACTGTTTATTATGTACGGTGTATTGTATACTGTGTGTTATGTACTCTTTATTGTGTACTGTGTATTGTGTGCTGTATGTTATGTACTGTGTACTGTCTATTATGTACTGTGTGTTATGTACAGTGTGTTATGTACTGTGTTGTGTATTGTGTACTATGTTTTATGTACTGTGTATTGTGTGATGTTTGCTACATACTGTGTGTTATGTACTGTGTAGTGTGTGCTGTGTGTTAAGTGCTGATTATTGTGTACTGTGTGTTATGTACTATGCATTGTGTACCGTGTACTGTGTGTTGTGTATTATGTACCGTGGGTTATGTACTGTGTTTTCTGTACTGTGTGTTATGTACTGTGTATTATGTACCGTGGGTTATGTACTGTGTTTTCTGTACTGTGTGTTATGTTCTGTGTATTATGTACCATGAGTTATGTATGGTGTTTCGTGTACTGTGTGTTATGCACTGGGTATAGTGTACTGTGTGTTATGTACTGTGTGCTATGTACTGTGTGCTATGTACTGTGTGTTGTGTACTCTGTATTATGTACTGTATGTTATGTACTGTATGGTATGTACTGTGTGTTATGTACAGTGTGTTATATACTGTGTATTGTGTACTTTGTATTATGTACTGTGTGTAATGTTCTTTGTATAGTGTACAGTGTGTTTTGTACTGTATGTTATGTACTGTGTATTATGTACTGTGTGTTATGTACTGTGTGTTATATACTGTGTATTGTGTACTGTGTAGTATGCATTGTATTATGTACTGTGTGTAATGCTCTTTGTATAGTGTACTGTGTGTTATGTACTGTGTGTTATGTACTGTATGTTATGTACTGTGTATTGTGTACTGTGTGTTATTTACTGTGTATTTTGTACTTTGTATTATGTAGTGTGTGTTATGTAGTGTGTTATGTACTATGCGTTATGTACTGTATGTTATGTACTGTGTGTTTAATGTACTGTGTGTTTAATGTACTGTGTATTGTGTACTATGCGTTATGTACTGTGTGTTATGTACTGTGTGTTATGTACTATGCATTATGTACTGTGTGTTATGTACTGTGTGCTGTGAACTGTGTGTTATGTACAGTGTGTTATGTACTATGCATTATGTACTGTGCTATGCACTGTGCTTTATGTACATCCCACATACACTACACCACCCACTCTTTGCATATGTTTAGCCATAGTGTGTTATTTACTGTGTGTTATGTACTGTATGGCAGTGGAGGGACCTCTAGTGGGTCTGTAACAAAATTAAGAGATAACTGACTTGAAGTCTGGAGTGTTCTAAGTGTGTGTTGTTACATTGTTGCAAGTTTGTGGGCGGGTGTACCTCTTACCTTTTTAGGGTCCTGATGAAGTGGATCCGGCCTCTTCCTGCATCCAGACTTCAAGGGAATTTTTTCTTGCTGGAAGAGCATAGAGTGTGCACAAAGGAATTCTGTACCTCCAAGACGGTATAGAGAGGCGGTGGAGGAGCCATCATGACGAAGAGGACCTGCAAGAGACATGGAGATATCTGACTCTGATGATGCGGTACCCCCTACCCCCTAAACACGCACACAGGCTAGGCCATCTATGGTGGCTAGGCAGACGGTTAGGAGCAGACTGTCTTTACCCCTACGGCTGCCACTAACAGGCAAAGGTCCTCCTCACAGGCTCCCAGAACCCAAGCAGTAGGCCGTAGAGCCTCAAGTGTGGCGGATTCTCCTCCCCCACAGAAGGGGTGTCCCACACTTAACACCCCTATTAAACCCATCGATACACCGCAGGTTAGCTCAGCGGGGGGGGGGGGGCCCTGCAGCAGCTTCCAGTCCTTCCTCTGGCTGCTCTGGCTGCTGCCCTGACTCTTGCACAGTCCCTGGGTGCGGTTGTAAACCCAGTAGGGACATCGTCTGGCCTGGATGGTGCCAGGGTGTCCGGGTTGGGCGGCGGCTTGATACAGGTTTCCTCTGCTGTAGGCCCAACATCGGCATTAGACCATGCCCCCTCACATGACGCGGTACGTGCCTCCTCCCTTTCAGACAATGTGTTGAGCAGGAAGGAGCATGGCCAGGCACGGAGGAGGCGTAGGAGCATCACAAGGCCCAGATCACCATCCGGAAGCGCTCCCAGTAAGTTGGGGAGGCTCCGGGTGGAGGCAACGGCCTCAGAGGGCAGGAGGGCGGCGCGGGTGGCCTCCAGGGGCTTAGTATCTGGTCCGGTTTGCTCAGTAGGGGCTGCAGTGGTGGCAGGCATAAGCCCTATTGAGAAAATGTAAACAAGCATGAACAGGGATGTTTCTGCATCAAGGCCTAGGGTTGATAAAGGCTGTTTTGGGGAATTGCTGGGGGATAACAGCACTGCTGGTGGAGAGTCTGTGGTTTGTCAAGGGGGTGCGATTGACACTGTGATTAATGCCTCCACGGCTGCTGGTGGACAGCATGATTTGAGTGGGTATGCTAGATGGTGAGCATGCAGGAGGAGATTATTAGGAGGGCAGTTGCTGCGGCCTTGGGTGTGCAAGAGGGGGTGATGCATGCTGTGGGTAGTGTGTGTGGCCCTGCTGGGGCTCTTTCCTCTGTCCTGAGTACTCCCCAGACTTCTTTATTTCCACAGGGAGCTGTAGGAAGTGAGCCAAGAATGGATGAGGTGCATAGAGGACAGCTTACGTCTGCAGGAGGATGCCCTGAGAGTGCAGCACCATCAACAGCGGAGCCTCAACCCTCTATATCTGGAGCCCCTCAGCCGGCTGCTGCGACAGGTGAGTGTAGGATAACTAACTAGGTATGCTATGACTACGGCGTGGGGAGCCGAAACGCATCAGCATTAGTGACCACCAACCTACTGCTTACCTAAAGTGTGCTGTCACAGTATTTGGAACCAGATGCTGATACCTGTTTTTAATTGGTTTTTCACGAATAAAGGAAAAAGTTTTTTACCACTGCAAAGAGTGCCGAGAAATCCTTCATTCACCTTGTATTCATGTTCCTGAGCCAACGAAGGATATCGGCCGACCGACATCAGTTAGAAACCCTCCCGATCCACCTTAGCAGTGAAGACAGGACGAGGGCGTGACGTCAGACGCTGAGCCAAGTCACGCGTAATTTCTCTGTACCCGGAACCAACAGGCGGCTTGAGGAGGGGAGCGGGCAGTATTGCCGAGTGAGCCGCAGTCAGCGGAGAGTTTGCGATCCCCCAGGACCGAGTGCCACGGACGGAATGGGACAGAGAAAACTGTGAGTTATAAAGTATATAAAACGAACAGAACCTTCTTCGTAAGAAATTTACAATTATGAATTGTTTAAAGTCTGCTAAGGTGGTGTATGTGTGAGGAGTTAGAAGTACCGGTCGTATACGGAAAGGAGAAAACCCACTTGTTGTTCTTTCACGTAGTGATATGGGGTAATTGGCAACCCATTCTCTCCTTGGTATATGACTTAGAGACTTTCGAATTTAAGCTTGAGGTTACAATGTTTGCTTAAATCCTGATGAGGGCAGCAGTACATGCTTGCACACATAATCAAGGAAATCTTGCACACGCAATTAAGGAAATTTTTCAGATATTGATTGCAAGCTGTTGTATTAGTGAACAGGACTTTTATATAGAGAAGTAATTTATAACAACAAAGAAGTAATACCAAATACAGTGGACGATAAAGTAACTATCGGAGCTAGTTAACAGCTAACAGCCACTATAAATAATACTGACATGGAAGACATATGTGACATTTTTTCCCTCAAATCCACAACTGAAAGAAAAGGGACAGACATAGAATTGGACAAAGTGTTCACGACAGACAAATCCCAATTGACTCTCAGGTCTCTTTTTGATGATATGGAAATACTACTGAAAAGGGAAATGAAAACAAAATGTGACATTCAAATCCTCATGAGATATCATGAAATGGGGATTATACCCAGGGGGTTACGAATGAACAAATTCCCGACTTTTATAACAGAAGATAAAGAGTTTATATCACGCTGGAATGAGACTTTATCAGAATGCTCTTTAAAGCTAATTTTACTTATTGTTGAATTTAAGTCTGTCTTACTAATAGAAATACTTGTACAAATAGGTCTGACCCAAATGGAATTGAATAAGAGAAAGGATTTAGAGGATTTTCTTAAATTTGATAAAATTCTGGCAGATAGTATAAGTGAGGCAAAGAGGTTACTAGAGATCAAACACAAAAAATACATCAGAGATCAAACAGACTATGACCAGAATAAAGTTTATGTCTGGAATAGGAGAGATAGATCATTAACTAGGAACAATCAACATTACAATAGAGGGAATAGAGGAAGGAGGGGGAGAGGGAGGGGGAGAAGGGGAAGAGGTTATTATCAACATCAAGATAATAGAAGGGTCAGGTTCAGTGAAAGTGAAGGAGAATCAAATGAAGAATATTCTAGTTCAGGGGGAGAGGAAGAATTAAACCACACTGAGGGGGTTTATCCATCACCCGTAGTCTATAATCTACCTCAGACCCAACAAGAGGATATTGTTGTCAGACCCAAAATAAAATCGATATTAGTGCAACCCCCACCCCAGCCTCCTCCTCACCCTTCCATCCCAAAAGACACTAGGAATGTAGAAACACTCTGTAGCACGAGTAAATATGTACCTACAGCCAAACAGACAGAAAAAAATACTAAAACCAATAGTGATCTTGATAAGGTTTTTTGCTTGGGCCCGGTTGGAATAGAAGGGGCGGGCCAAAATATGATGAGCGGTCTGAACACCCATACACCAACACAGAACCCAGAGACACCAATACAAACCAGATCAAATCGTTACCCACAGAGACATCACAAAAGAGGTTATTACACAAAGTACCAATAGTGAACAATATTATAAACATCTCTGATTATTCACTAACTGAGGCAGAAACAAAAGTCCTTAACAAAGGACTTAGTTTTGTTCCTACAACCAATTTCAATTTGTTTTCAACACTACTAGATGTTAATAAACTTATAAGATCTTTGACTCTCAAAATTTTTTTCAAACAAACTGACAATACTGATAATGACTGTGATAGAACTACAGCCCCGCCTATGCCTAATCGCACCTTTGGTGAAGATTGTGATTTGTTAACACTAGAAGATTTATATTCCTCAGGAGAAGAGGGAATGACTGATAACAAATATTTTCCCAAATTTAAAGGAAATTCAAAATTCTACCCTATACAGAATAGGGGCCATATTCTGGAGACCTTTCAAAGAAGGGTAGAGGAGGACTTAACTGCTCTAGATGCTAACAATAGATCACACAGGGGTAGTTCTAATTTAACAAAGAAAGAGAAAGAAGCCCTCTCCAGACTACAAAATAATGCGGATCTTGTGATAAGAGCCGCAGACAAGGGCGGCTCTATCGTTGTAATGAATAGGAGTCAATTTGTAGCGGAGGCCAGGAGACAACTGACAGATAGGGAACAATACATCCCATTAAGAAGGGATCCAACTAATGACTTCAGTAATGAGCTCAAAGACCTACTAGATGAGGGTAGAGAGATAGGCATGTTTGATGAGGAAACATTTAAATTCATGCAAGTAGAGTTTCCCATCAGACCGACGTTCAACCACATACAAAAGGTCCATAAACCTGGTACAGAGATACATGGAAGACCGATCATAAGTGGCATCGGTTCTCTCACGGAGAGGCTCTCGCAGTGGTTGGATGCGATTCTGCAGCCCTTTGTGGAAAATCTTCCAAGTCATCTAAAAGATACGAAACATCTGCTTGGCCTACTAAATGAACAAGGTTGGGAAGAGGATAATGTATGGTTAACTATAGATGTAAAATCTCTATACTCCTCTATCCCACACAAAGAAGGCCTAAAAGCAATACAGTATTTTCTTACCCATTCAGGGCAGTATGAGGAGGAACATTGTAGTTTCATACTACGGGTGACTGAATTTTTACTCACCCATAATTATTTTTGTTTTGACGGCTGTTTCTATCTCCAGAGGTGTGGGACCGCGATGGGGGCCAAGTTTGCCCCCTCCTACGCCAACCTCTATATGGGGTGGTGGGAGAGGTCCCACATCTATGGAGATAGAAACATGCATAAGCCCAATATTATTTTTTACAAAAGATTCATAGATGATCTTTTAGTGATCTGGAGGGGCAACATAGACCAGGTGAAACACTTTGTTGAGTACCTCAATAACAATGAGATGAACTTGGGTTTCACCTTTGAAACTGACCCTGAGAAAATTACCTATTTGGATGTAACCTTGGTAGGAGAAAATGGAGGTGAAAAGGGCAATATCACTACAAGTATTTTTCGTAAACCAACAGCCAAAAATACTATTCTACACGCAAAGAGCAGTCATCCTCACAAAGTCTTTAAAGCTATAGCCAAAGGACAATACGTTAGGACCCTCAGAAATTGTTCAAATAAGAAAACATTTGAAACACAGGCTAATGAACTTACAGAAAGACTAATATCCAGAGAATATCTGAAAAAGATGGTACTTGGTATCAAAAAAGATGTAACTAAAAGAGACAGAGACTCTCTATTGATGACGAGAACAGAACGTAAGAAATACAATGAGAGTTACGCACAAAAAACTACTTTTTTGACAACCTATAGTGATCAATACAGGGAAGTCTGCAACATTATATCTAAGCACTTCCCATTACTTTTGGCCGATTTAGCAGTTGGAAATGGTTTCACCAGTACCGTTACTGGTGATGCATATTTGCATGAAAGATGCTTCAACTGCAGAGCTACTTATGTTGTTTATATGCTCACGTGTACACAATGTGGTCTGCAATACATAGGTATGACCTCACGAGAGGTCAGATCCAGAATCCGCGAGCATATAAACAACATAAAAATGAGTACACTTACAACACCCCTAATTACACATTTTCATCAGGTCCATGACAAAAGCCCCAGCTCTCTCATCTGGACAATAGTCAAACATATTCCCCCCCCTGCGAGAGGAGGGGATAGAGATCTCATGTTAGCCAGAGAAGAGGTATTCTGGATACTAAAAATGAAAACAAGAAGACCTTCTGGCCTAAACAGTGAATTTGATCTAATTAATTTTTGGCATTGAGCAATAATAGCCCTTATAAAATCAAACAAAACATCAATTAACATAAAGGAACTCCATTTGGCAACACTAAACTAAGAAACATATTACTGTGTTGCAAATCGGAGATATTACCCATAGATATGTAAACAATAGTTAATGGAGTCTAAAAACAATAACAACAAGAATGAAAACAAAGTTAATCAAATTAAGTTAAGTTTAATTTAGCTCAATTTGTGAACCAATATGATGACGGTTGGAATATTGAGAGCAACACAGATATATTTTATTAGGTCACATAAGATAAACCTGTCAGTTTAAGTTTAGTCAGTTTAACTCTGATGTATATGCGAGATTGCTCATCTATAAGAGACAATATGGTAGCTAAGCAGTACAGCAGGTGTGTTTGGGTTTAACCAATAGGGTTTGATGTACCCCTTTTTAAACTAAGGTTGATGGTCACTAAGGTATGCTATGACTACGGCGTGGGGAGCCGAAACGCGTCAGCATTAGTGACCACCAACCTACTGCTTACCTAAAGTGTGCTGTCACAGTATTTGGAACCAGATGCTGATACCTGTTTTTAATTGGCTTTTCACGAATAAAGGAAAACGTTTTTTACCACTGCAAAGAGTGCCGAGAAATCCTTCATTCACCTTGTATTCATGTTCCTGAGCCAACAAAGGATATCGGCCGACCGACATCAGTTAGAAACCCTCCCGATCCACCTTAGCAGTGAAGACAGGACGAGGGCGTGACGTCAGATGCTGAGCCAAGTCACGCGTCATTTCTCTGTACCCGGAACCAACAGGCGGCTTGAGGAGGGGAGCGGGCAGTATTGCCGAGTGAGCCGCAGTCAGCGGAGAGTTTGCGATCCCCCAGGACCGAGTGCCACGGACGGAATGGGACAGAGAAAACTGTGAGTTATAAAGTATATAAAACGAACAGAACCTTCTTCGTAAGAAATTTACAATTATGAATTGTTTAAAGTCTGCTAAGGTGGTGTATGTGTGAGGAGTTAGAAGTACTGGTCGTATACGGAAAGGAGAAAACCCACTTGTTCTTTCACGTAGGATAACTAACACTACACAATTTGACATGGGGTCCTCCTCTAGCGACTCAGGCTCTGACAGTGAGGCAGGGTTAGGGCTGGTAGGCAAAGGTCAACATCAAAAGTTCAGAATGATTAAAAAGTTAGTTGCAGCACAGGTCCAATCACCACAGTGGTGGTGGCCACCACCCCTCTGGCGCTGGCTGAAGGGGTTACTTACCAGATGCCAGGCCACTTTGCGGCTATAAAAGTTGTGGCGCTGGGGGACACCTACCCAGGCCTAGTACACTCGTTGTACGGGCTTCTTAAGACTAAAATTATTAAGAAAATTCAGGAGGGAAAGTACGTCAATATATATGAATTGTCACCAGAGGAGTACAGGGCTAAAGAAAGGGCTGCAGATGGCTCAGGGCCCAAAAAAGCATGCAGGCCAGATACTTATGAAGAATGGCAATGGGGCTTTATGGTGCTGGCCACATGCTACGTAGACAAATGGCCGGCCCAAGGGCACAACCTTTTTAGATATCAGGATATGATTGACGATATCTACACAAGGTTTAAAGAAGGTGCCTGGCGTGACTATGATATGGTGTTCCGCACGAAGATGGTGGGTAATCCTATACTTCATTTTGGGACACAAGATATGCACTTGTGGTCTAAATTGGGGCGGAAGCACTCTTCTTCACCACCTGCCATTGCTAGGCCTGGTTCTTCGCGATCACTGCCACGCTTGAGGGGGCGGGGCAGGGAATGCTGGAAGTTTCAGGATAAGCAATGTGACAGAGGAACTAACTGTTCCTTTTGTCACATCTGCAAGTTCTGCAACGGACCACATGCGGGAGTCAGGATCAGCTCAGCCCGCAACCAGAGGGGGCCCTGGGGGAAAGGGCGCTAACTGCACTTAAATTTGACGCGATGGTGCCATGGTTGGCGCATTACCCCGACCGGGAAGCCGTGGGGCTTCTTAGGTCAGAGTTAACGGTGGGTTTCAAGATTCCTGTCCAGTTGACAGTGGTGGGGTCTATGGTGCACTGTAATCTGACATCAGCTTACGAGTCCTCACAGGTAGTTAGGTAGAAATTGGCTAAAGAGTTGGCTATGGGTAGAGTGGCTGGCCCATTTAGGGAGCAACCTTTCCCAGACATGGTCATCTCACCTCTAGGGGTGGTACCTAAAAAGGACTCAGGCAAGTTCCGGTTAAACCATTACTTGTCTTATCCAAAAGGGGCATCCGTTAATGACGCATTAACCCGGATATAAGCTTGGTACACTACCAGTCCTTTGATGAGACACTGGGGGTAGGGAGAGCAAAGGGGAATGGTGCATTAATGGCTAAACTGGATATAGAGTCTTTCAGACTGCTACCCTCCATCCTTCTTCCTTTTGGCTGATGGGAATGAATTTTGAAGGGGAATATTATGTAGATAGATCCTTGTCAATGGGGTGCTCACTATCATGCGCCCTGTTCGAGTGCTTCAGTTAATTTTTGCATTGGGTAGTGCAGAAGGCATCTGGGGCGGGGCCGTGGCCCACTACCTGGATGATTTTCTGTTGGTAGGATGTGCTGATTCAGGAGAATGTGAAAGGGTGATGAAGGTGATGCAGGTCATGATGTCGAATTTTGGCGTTCCGCTTGCGGATTACAAAACTCAGGGCCCGTGCACGTGTCTTACATTTTTGGGCATAGAGATCGACATGGCAGCATCAGTCTGCAGACTTCCCAAAGACAAAGTCGACCGCCCACTACAGGTGGTTCAAACAGTGGCATGGGCTGATTGCATTACTATTAAAGAGCTGCAATCGCTATTGGGCCTTCTTAATTTTTGCGGGAGGGCTATTCCCATAGGGAGAGGATTTAACCACAGGCTGGAAGTGCAATTGAAGGGTCCCAGGGGTACACAGAAGTGTTGTAAAGTAAATTCGGAAATGAGGAAGGATCTGAAGTTCTGGGAAAATTCCTGGTACACTTTAATAGGATCTGCCTTTGGAGATCAGGTCCCGTCTCAAACCAGTCTATGCATCTTTTTACAGATGCAGCCGGAGGCTTGGGGTTGGGGTACGGTGCTTATCTCAATGGAGAGTGGAGCACCACACCTTGGCCTGCAGAGTGGGTCACTTCGGGCATCACAAGGAATATGGCCTTGCTAGAGCTATTCCCAATAGTGGTAGCCAAAGAGTTATGGGGTGACAGGCTGGCAAACAGCTCAGTAATTTTTTGGTCTGACAATATGAGCGTAGTGTACGCCATAAACCACTTATCCGCGGCTTCACCAGTGGTAGTGACATATCTAAGGCACCTGGTTCTGCGCTGCTTGCAGCTCCACATACGTTTCACTGCAAGGCATGTGCCGGGAGTGCATAACATGATTGCGGATGCTCTCTCAAAATTTCAATGGGACCAGTTTAGGAGGGTAACTCTCAAAGCAGCAGCAAAGGGATTAACCTGCCCACCCTTTCTTCGGCAGTTGGCGGGGGCTGGGAAACCATTCTCCCATTAGTCCGGGCATCTTTGGCTCCCAAGACGTGGAGAACATACAAGACACATTGAAAGGGATGGTAGCAATTCAGCCAGCAGAAGGGTTTCATATGCTTGAGTGGTTGGCGTTCTTGAGACAGGAAGGGGTAACTAGGCTGTCAGCTCTAAGCAGGTTAGCAACCATAACATTCTTTAATGCTGGATTTCTCTAATTCCTTCTTGGTGAAGCAGGTATTAAAAGGGTGGAGGAGGCTGGACCCCCGCCCAAAGGACCAGAGAGAACCCATCACTCCTCTGAGGCAATTGGTGGAGAAATTGGGCTTGGTATGCTCATCAGCATACGAGGCTCTCCTATTTCAGATGGCTTTCTCAATAGCGTTTGCGGGATCTTTAAGAATAGGGAAGTTGGTGTCTGCAACTAGAAAGGGAGATAAAGGGGGCATTAAAATGGAGCATGTGAGGCCATCAGAGAATGGTTTGCTATTGCTCTTTCCAAGATAAAAAAACTGATCAAGAGGGAAAGGGGGCATAGCTGCCCCTAGCCAGTCACAAATTCCCTGAATGCTGTCCAGTAACAAATGTGGAAGCATTCTGCAAGGTGCTGCCGGTGGGCGCTAAGCAATTTCTTATTCATGAGGACGGCAGCTCGCTGTCAGCATTTCAGTTCCGTAAAGTATTGTTAAAGTTGACTACTGAGTTGGGTTAAGATGCGGCACGGGTTGCCCCACATTCTTTCAGGATAGGGGCCGCAACTAGCGCAGCGGTCAACGGGTCATCTTTAAAGCAGATTAAGTGGATAGGGCGCCGGAAGTCGGGTCGCTATTGGTCATATATTCACCCCTTGGCTGAGTAGTCCAGAGGGATTCAGCAGGGAGGGGAAAGAGGAAGGGCACTTGCGCTTTCCTGGTGCAGTGGGACTAAGGAAGGGAGGTGTGTCTTGTGACATACAGTTTGTGCCATATTTCACTCACATTTGTTATCATGTTGTACTAGGCAGGAAATCCCGCCCCCCCCCGGTTCATGTGTGGATTATAGGTCACTCTTTTATCCACTGGGCAGCCATCAGGGCGCTTCGTTCCCCAGACGGGCAGCAGCTCGGATTTTCTTTGTCCAGGGCTAATATTCGTTGGCTATGTTGCAGGGGTTTGACTTGGAAGGAGCTACCTGCCCTTCTCCAGGACATGCACAGGAGGTGGGCGCCACCTCACATTATTGTGGTGTATTTGGGGGGGTAATGATTTGGGGTCTATTACAGCATTAGATCTCATTAGGATAATGAGTGCAGACTTGAGGTGGTTGTGTGCGTGGCTTCAGGATATAAGAATAGGGTGGTCAAATGTGGTTGCACAACTGCGTTGGCGTTAAATAGCTAAGCAGCGAGCAGCATATAATGTCCCCAAAAAGGTGAAGAGGGAGGTAGGGAGAACGGTCACGGCCTTGGGTGGCTTCATCATTAGGCACGATACAATCACGGCTGACAACAAGGCCCTTTATCGCCCCTGATGGTGTACACCTGACAGATGTTGGGTTGGATATATTCCTGCCTGACATTAGGAAAGCCCTGTTATTGTTGATATAAAAAAAAAAAAAGAATACACAGGGTAAATTACGTTTTGAAGTGCAATAGTTGGCAAAATGTCTGTTATGATGCAAAAAAAGGTTTTTTATATAGTTGTAAAGTTATATTTTTATATTGAAATAAGGCCTTGTCGGTTACAGGATGGCGGCAAAAGTAATTTAGTCTTTTCCTCTTGTGCTGGCCGGTCAAGGCCCTGTGGAGCAGGCACTGAGAGAGCAAGGAGAGGTGAGGCCCACTAGGTCCTGGCCTAGGGGTTCCTCTCCCTTTAAGACCTGCAGGACGAAAAGCTCTACATAACACAAGTCTCTCTCTATGCCATTGACCAGCGCAACCACGTGGCATGCTGCAAACATCGGAGGAGCCATGACTGTCAATCAGTAGGGGTTAAGTTAGTGAGTAGATGCCCCCACCAGTTATGAGGAACTTGCTACAAGTTCATTTATTATTATTGAAAAGTTGATTAATATTTGACAAATATTAGCCAGAGTTAAATTATGTTTATTGAATAAACGTGACTGTGACCAATCTTTCTCCCAATCCATGGTGTTGTGTTTTATTTATAAGTTCATTAGTTTAGAGAAAGTATGACGTTTATCCCTTATGTTATGTACTGTGTATTATGTACTGTGTATTATGTACAGTATGTTATGTACTGTGTGTTATGTACTGTGTGTTGTGTACTGTATGTTATGTTATGTACTGTATGTTATGTACTGTGTGTTATGTACTGTATGTTATGTACTCTATGTTATATACTGTGTATTATGTACTGTGTGTTATGTACTGTGTGTTGTGTACTGTATGTTATGTTATGTACTGTATGTTATGTACTGTGTGTTATGTACTGTATGTTATGTACTCTATGTTATATACTGTGTGTTATGTACTGTATGTTATGTACCGTGTGTTATGTACCGTGTGTTATGTACTGTATGTTATGTACTGTATGTTATGTACTGTGTGTTATGTACTGTGTGTTATGTACTGTGTATTATGTACTGTGTATTATGTACAGTATGTTATGTACTGTGTGTTATGTACTGTGTATTATGTACTGTGTATTATGTACAGTATGTTATGTACTGTGTGTTATGTACTGTGTGTTGTGTACTGTGTGTTATGTACTGTGTATTATGTACTGTGTATTATGTACAGTATGTTATGTACTGTGTGTTATGTACTGTGTGTTGTGTACTGTATGTTATGTACTGTGTGTTATGTACTGTGTGTTATGTACTGTGTATTATGTACTGTGTATTATGTACAGTATGTTATGTACTGTGTGTTATGTACTGTGTGTTGTGTACTGTATGTTATGTACTGTGTGTTATGTACTGTATGTTATGTACTGTATGTTATGTACTGTGTGTTATGTACTGTATGTTATGTACCGTGTGTTATGTACCGTGTGTTATGTACTGTATGTTATGTACTGTATGTTATGTACTGTGTGTTATGTACTGTGTATTATGTACTGTGTATTATGTACAGTATGTTATGTACTGTGTGTTATGTACTGTGTATTATGTACTGTGTATTATGTACAGTATGTTATGTACTGTGTATTATGTACTGTGTATTATGTACAGTATGTTATGTACTGTGTGTTATGTACTGTGTGTTATGTACTGTGTGTTGTGTACTGTATGTTATGTACTGTATGTTATGTACTGTATGTTATGTACTGTGTGTTATGTACTGTGTATTATGTACAGTATGTTATGTACTGTGTGTTATGTACTGTGTGTTATGTACTGTGTGTTGTGTACTGTATGTTATGTACTGTGTGTTATGTACTGTATGTTATGTACTGTATGTTATGTACTGTGTGTTATGTACTGTGTGTTATGTACTGTGTGTTATGTACTGTGTGTTGTGTACTGTATGTTATGTACTGTGTGTTGTGTACTGTATGTCATGTACTGTGTGTTATGTACTGTATGTTATGTACTGTATGTACTGTATGTTATGTACTGTGTATTATGTACTGTGTATTATGTACAGTATATTATGTACTGTGTATTATGTACAGTATGTTATGTACTGTGTGTTATGTACTGTGTGTTGTGTACTGTATGTTATGTACTGTGTGTTATGCACTGTATGTTATGTACTATGTGTTATGTACTGTATGTTATGTACTGTATGTTATGTACTGTGTGTTATGTACTATATGTTATGTACTGTGTGTTATGTACTGTGTGTTATGTACTGTGTGTTATGTATTGTATGTTATGTACTGTATGTTATGTACTGTTATGTACTGTGTGTTATGTACTGTATGTTATGTACTGTGTGTTATGTACTGTGTTTTATTTACCGTGTGTTATGTACTGTGTATTATGTACTGTATGTTATGTACTGTGTGTTATATACCGTGTGTTATGTACTATGTGTTATGTACTGTATGTTATGTACTGTGTATTATGTACTGTGTGTTATGTACTGTGTTTTATGTACTGTATGTTATGTACTGTGTATTATGTACTGTGTGCTATGTACTGTGTGTTATGTACTGTATATTATGTACTGTGTGTTATGTACTATGTATTATGTACTGTGTGTTATGTACTGTGTGTTATGTACTGTGTATTGTGTACTGTATGTTATGTACTGTTTGTTATGTACTGTGTGTTATGTACTGTGTGTTATGTACTGTGTGTTATGTACTGTGTATTATGTACTGTGTGTTATGTACTGTATGTTATGTACTGTGTGTTATGTACTGTGTGTTATGTACTGTATGTTATGTACTCTGTATTATGTACTGTGTGTTATGTATTGTGTGTTATGTACTGTGTGTTATGTACTGTGTGTTATGTACTGTGTATTATGTACTGTGTGTTATGTACTGTGCATTATTTACTGTGTGTTATGTACTGTGTGTTATATACTGTGTGTTATGTATTGTGGTTATGTACTGTGTGTTATGTACTGTGCATTATTTACTGTGTGTTATGTACTGTGTGTTATATACTGTGTGTTATGTATTGTGGTTATGTACTGTGTGTTATGTACTGTCAGTATATGGCCAGGTTATAACACAATATATTTAATATCTGTTGTGGACACGCTTGAGAAGCAATATATATACCAATGAAACAGATAGAAACAACACTTTACTTTATGAGAGCTTTCATCCACCTTCCTTGATTAAGAATCTTCCGCTGGGCCAACTATTAAGAACAAAAAGAATAGTTGACGACCCAAAAACTTGTCTGAAGAAACTGGATGAGATGTCTAAAAAATTCTTGAATCGTGGTTATCCTATTGAAATCTTAAACCACAACATGAGGAAAGCTAGGGAGACTGATAGGATGAGTTTACTATCTAAAAAGACTCCTGATCCTAAGAAGTTCTCAGTACCATTTGTTAGCCACTTTGGATTTCATAGTGGAGATCTGAAGAGGTCGATACTCCAACATTGGCATTTACTGAGGGATGATGCCCAAGTGGGCAACGTGTTCACTGATACCCCATTATTTTCATACCGACGAAACAGAAACCTCCGAGATGAATTGATTCGTGCTGATTGGGGTTCCAAAAAGATACCAGTTGAAGTGACCAAGAAAGGGTCATTTTCTTGTATGAACTGTGCCCTGTGCCACTCAATGCAACAAGGTGACAGCATCACCCACCCATTGTCTGGTAAAAGGATTCCGATTCAAGGCCGGTTCTCGTGCACTTCTAAGTACGTTGTGTACGTTATAAAATGCCTATGTGGCCTAGCCTATGTAGGCGAGACCACCCAAATAGCCAGAGATAGGATACGCCAACATAAGGCAGCGATAGGTAAAAATGATGAGGATGCCCCAGTTGCACATCATTTCATGAGATTTGGCCATAATAAAAGCCAATTGAGGTTCCAAATAGTTGATGGGGTACCCCCCCTACGTAGAGGTGGGGATAGACAACAAATACTATTCAGGAAAGAAGCACAGTGGATCAGGAAATTAGATACAATGGTACCTAAAGGTCTTAATAAGGACATCTCTTGGGGTAACTTTATCTAATTAGTTACCTCAACTCACTGTAATGGGGCGATACTACGGGGTTTACATAATATCTATAAGCCTCTTAGATCATAGGAGTTCCTTGTTCGTGAAGATATTTTACCGATGTTCGCTTCTAACATCTATTGTATGAACATGTATTTTCTTTACATAAACTTTTAACCAAACATGCAGTTGCATCTGGGCAATCCACTATATAGAATGTCCCTTTGTCCTATTGGGATGGTATGAGTCCTTCAAGACTCTAGTTTTCGTAGCATACACAGTCATGAGTTGATCTCTATTCGGTGCAGAGGTGTCCATGACACTATGGGTCATCATATATTATGATCCCTTTACAGTGGGTAAGCCCACTGTATTATTATTATTTTTTTTTTATTTTCCATTTATATTATTGAGATTAAGTTAAATAGGACATATCAGATTGTCCGTTGGAATTAGGTTTGAGGCTATTTAAATCAAACATTTACATTTAGTATGTAACCCATTGACATATTCTAATATGAATCAATATTAGACAAATTAGACTGTTTTATTGTGATCTATTATAGGTTAGGATATATATCCATAATAAATACTCATTAGATTATTATACATTTTGTGTTGACATTAGTAAATTCGTATATTTGTGCGGTTTTTCAATGTTAAAGTGGATTTAGCATAGATCTCTTAGAGTCATATAGTGCGCACCAAACTTGTTTTCTGAACTTTACCCAGCGTTAAGGTACATCATACAGCGTATAAGTGTGGTATATTTGTGAAGTGTGATTCATATCCGTATACCAGATTAGTATGTATATCAGTGGTTTTTAGGAGATACTGTGACGTTTAGAGGTGTGTCGAGTTCACATCCAATAGGCAAATTGCTGAATCTGTTCAAATAACACCCTCCGAGTATCAGCTGGACATTCCTTGACGGAACCAGCACAGACGCCATCACCTGTACTCACCTGCATTGCTACAGCCACAGTGCATGCTGATTTCCTTAAACGGTTAGCCGGACGGACGGAGCGAGATGGGAGTTTCGTAGCAGCAGTCCATTTCCACACTGAAGACTACGTCGGTGACAAGTCTCACGGTAATAATTCACACACACCAGCATTAAGATGCCACAGGTATAATCATTTATTACTATTGGTCTGTTGTTGTACCCTGGAGTTACCTGTATCATAAAACCAGGCATCTTGAGCTATCATTTAGTGCTGTGTTACGACACGGATTGAGAGCACAAAGTTTCTATCTGCTGTGTCAAAAGTATACCGTGAGTGAATCTAATTCTTAAAGGGTGTGAGGTTGGATCTGCTGTGCGAGTATACCTCGACTCCATATGGCAACTTTCAATATATGATTGTGGCTACGCATTTGTTAGTAGTATCAGAGGGACACTAAGAAGCACTACATTGCTCTTTTTTCCACTACATATTACATATTGAGTAGTGCAAATTGTTATGTGTGATCTCTTCGTGACAAGATAAAGACATGGATTACAAACACTAAACAATGTGTTTATTAACACGAACAGCGTGTAGAAGTTCTCTTGACAAGCCCTATACTATCATATCTATAGGACAGTAGATATAAGGGTTAAATATCACAACTTTATTTCTCTTCACAATTTCTGAATTTTTGATAAGAACTGTTTTTTGTTTTTTTTCCTTTCGTTTGCTCACTTTGGATACAATCAATGCAATAAGAACTAGGTTTTGCTGGATATAACTGATACAATATTCGGTTGCTTAAAGACCGAGAACTTTGGTGTTTATTACCCTTGTCTTTTCTTAAAGAAATACTACTGCTGTTTTTTTCCTTACAGGTGGAGTGTGTCTTCACTCCCTGGGGACGCCCGGGGGGTGCTATTTTGTGTAAATACCATATTTATGCTTATTATTTTTCCTGATTTTGGATGCTTATGTTTGTAATACATTATTTTTTATTTTGGTACGGATGTGTTTGGTGTATGGGGTAGGTGTGGATGCGAGTGAGCTCTCATCTATCTGCTGTCTTTTCTTAGAGAGTGTATATACATTTAATAAATTACTTTTTTTGCTGCATTTCTAAGACTCCTTGGCTGGGATTATTTTTATTACAATATATTTAATAATTATTCTTTAAAATAAACCCACAATCAAATATGCATATACTAAGACAATAAAATTAATATAAATTCCTGAATTCTTTTTATTAGTTTATATTTATAAACACATTGAAATATATTTGTAGGAACCAGAGTATAAGTCAATATTATACACGTTTAAAACTATTAAAATATGCTATGCAAAGTTCATAAAAGTTTACCTTTAAAACTAGCCTTATTCACAATAGCCTTTCATTCAATTAACACAATGAGATTCCAAGATATTAGCTACTAGAATTCAACAGTACAATCAGCTATATAGCTACAATTGGTTCTAATATAATTCTAATTAGGACACTAAATATCCAACAAACAAATTCTTAGTTACTTATAATTAAAACCAGTTCTAAGATATATATCTATATTGCAAAGATAAACAACTTAACATATAAAAGGCAAGTTTAACACTATACAGGACTATGAAACACGAGTTTTAAAATACATATATGCTCTTTAAAATGTATTTACTACAGCAACAAGGAATGCTTATCTTAAATGTTTACCTATATTTTTAGCGATCTTTTAATACTTTACCAAAATGAAAACCAAATCGATAAGTCAGCTTCAAAACTTGTTTGTCCCACCTCATATAAGGATAAGTGTAATTGCAATTGATAAGAAAAAGTATGGCCCACTTTGCTTATAGTTTGACTGTGTCCCACGCAACAGTTTTCAGTCAAGTTAGAAAAATCATCAGCAGCCAGCTTCTTCCCCTATTCTGCATACAACTTATATTGTCTAATCATAGGTGTGAAAAATGGGATGTCCTTGAAAACCTTGTCCCTTCTTATTGGTTCATTTTGGGAATGTATGTTGTCAGGGAGATGCATTCTTGTCAACAACCAATCTTCTCCCGGCTGCAACTCCTGCATCGCAACACCGGATTTTGGTCATCAGGGTGCAGCATGACAAACAAACAAATTCATTAAACCATTTCTAACATTTTTAACAATTTAATACATTTTTATAAAGTGATCGTTTATCAGACCATAACTTTTTGCATCAATCACTTACAACCTAAATTCCAGACAGGGTAGCATCATGTCAATTTCTTGATTATTTTAATATGAAACATCAAATTCTTTTTAATATCATATTACATTAAAGTAATTTATATTGCTAACTATTCCAAAATTAATAGCATTTAAAATCCTGATATATATATATTCATACAAATACAGCATGTTTTATATTCAGTACTGCACTGTATCCCAACATGAATATAATATATTTCATAATTCTAATAAATCTTAAATGCATGAATCTTGTCTATGCAGATCTGAAATAAAAATAATAGGGTTATTTGTATGTTAAAATATAAAATAACCATAAGTCTGTTTTTATGGCTAAAGATATCTTGTTTTCCTGAAAAAATAAATAAAAGGGAAAAATGGTCAAATATGCATAAATCTATTTGCAGCATTTATCTAAAATGTTCCTATTAATCATTGCTTTTTAGGTTCACAAATATCATATTGATATGAAACCCAACATTTATACATTCATTTTACAGATATTCATTCAGATATCCCATTACATCAGTTGTTCCTATAATTTTCATTAGATTTTGTGGAAAACAGAGAGAATTAAAAAAAATGTTTTTATCTTTAAGTCCATGGTTCAGTGTTTGCATACTTGACACAGCAGGCACTAATTTGCATTGAACTGTGAATGGTTTCTTTTCCACAAAATATGTCACCTACGCCAGACAACTAGGCTACGTTGTAAACTTGTTTTTGCTGGCCAACTTTTTATTGTTTCCATACACAGCAGGGCTGTGAGCTTCAAAAGCTATGTTAATCAGGAAAAGTGTCTCCTATCTGATGTCATATACTGAGCATATAGCTAATATTATCTTTTGAGACAATTTGTCCTTCTTTGAAATGACTCAATGGTCCTATCCTATCTCAACAGTTTAAACTTTTGTCATTTTCTTTGAAATGACTGTTTAAATGGAACAAATGTCTCCTCTAAGATTACTTTGAAAACATTTCTTTGTTCTGCAAGTAATTTATTTGATGAGTGAGAGAGGGGGCTGGTTTACATACATTTTCCCTTTTGGGTCCCATAAATAAAATGAATTATTTGGTGTACACAGACATATTATTATTTATAAGTATACATGTGTATATTATTTTTTGATATTCTTATACCCTGACATAATTCCCCCTTCCAATTCAAATAGATGTAGGACACATGTGTTTGAATTGGCTTAACGTCAGCGGTATCTGGTGAGTGTGTTGACGGTATGCATCATAGACAGTCTTCTATGTAGAGAGTCCGTCATGTTTAAGCCTTCATGCTTATCAGCTAGGCATCTTTAAACTACAGTATGTCTTTAGTGTATTTGGAGATATGACTTCATTCTCCCTCTATGACTTGTAGTTGGGACCTAGGATGGCACGCTCGCAGCTGATTGATATGGACCCATTTATCTATGAAACTTTCATTTTTGGGGATCCGTATTTTGTAGGCCACTGGAGATATTTTGTCAGCAATGACAAAAGGACCTTTCCATGATGGAAGAAATTTCTTCTCCCTAACCTGATCTCTTCCAAAGTTATAAAGATAAACTTTATCATTTATTTCATATTCCTTTTTGGACGTTTTGAGATCATAATAGGTTTTAGTGGTAGTTGCAGCTTTCTCTAAGTTCCTTTGAGCAAATGCAAAGGCATATTGCAGGTGCTTTCTTAGGTTCTCCACATATTGATGTGTTTTGGCAGCGTTTATCAAGTTCTGGTCTGATGTACGGTACAGTAGATGCTGAGGTAGAACCATTCTTCTACCAGTCATCAGTTCAAAAGGTGACATCTTGGTAGCACTACTTGGAGATGCTCTTAATGCCATTAAGACTTGAGGTAGTTTTACATACCAGTCTTTACCCGTTTCACTTACAAACTTTTTGAGGATTTTCACAATGGACTGGTTGTAACGCTCTACACCACCACTTGAGGCAGCTGTATATGCAATATGGAACTTTCTTTTAATCCCTAGTATTTTCCACATTTTGGTCATCACTTCGCTAGTGAAGTGGGTTCCCCGATCTGATTCGATTCTTTGGAGCAAACCAAATCTGGAAAACACGTGGTTGATGAGCAATGCTGCACATGTTTCAGCACTATTGTTAGGTGCACTGATGCACTCTACCCATTTAGTGAACAGGCATGTCACTGTTAACATGTATCTGTTACCTCTTGATGACCTAGTTACTTTACCAATAAAATCAATTTGTATATCTGACCATGGCATTACCATCCCCCTTTTCTGCAATCGCGCTCTATGTGTTGGCGCAGTGGGTTGGAACTGTGGACAGATTAAACAACCTTGACAGTAGGTTTGCACATCTTTCAACATGTGGGGCCAAAAGGCATAATCACGCAGCACCACGATGACCAGATGTGGGAGCATCATGGGCATGTTGAAGCATTAGACCTCTGAACTTGGTGGGTACTACCCATTGTTGGATGCCAGTTTTGGAGGTTCTAATTAACAAACCATCCTGTAACTTGAATTGTGTTCTGGATTTCATTAAGATTCTAAGAACTTCTTTGCCAATACAATCATCTTTTGAGATGGGGTTGCTTTCAGGATCTTCTATGTGTTTATAAAAGATGCCTACAATGGGGTCTTCTTTTTGACTAGTGATCAGTTCCTCACTAGGAGAATCCTGACTCCATTGCACCAGGTTAGACTCACTCTGTTGTTTAGCCTGGTTTCTGGTAATGGCTTCTACCTGAATTGCACCCATTAAGTGGTCAATATTAAGGAGTTCTCCAGTTATGGCTCCTTGTTTGGCTAATGAATCTGCAAGGTCATTGCCTTCCTTATCAGGACCTAGAACCCTGGAATGATCCTTGGTCTTTTTCCAGTGTATGGTTAAATCATTGGATACCACCAGATTATCAATCTTGCAGAACAACTTGCCATGCTTGACTGGTTTGTTATTGCTTTTCTGCATGCCATTTCTTTTTGTGATGACAGGGGTTAACTAGTATCCTGATTATTGTAGGACCACTCAGCCTCACACCTTACCTCAGGTTCACACAGATTGAACTTATAGGAACCCTGTTGTGCTCATTGAACTGAGGGTCACTACTGTAGGGATACAGAGTGAAACAGAGGCGTCACACAACTTGGAGTGTTTATACCAGAGTATAAGTAGTCATATAGAGTTTGCAGACTGAATATAAATTTTGTAGTATGTTTTAACATATAATATGTGCCAGTGTAGTTTCAGACATCCATCCCAATCACATAAAATATATACAAGTCAGCACACTCTTTCACACACACAGAAGCTTAAATGTATATAAGCTGTAGCCTCAGATATGTTGTTTTCCAAGATTGCGATCTGTATATAAACTCTGAATATATGTATGGCTAATGAGGTTTTGGCCACAACTATTAGTGAATCCCAGGATGCAATCAGCATAAGGTCCTCAGAGTAAATGTTGCAATAATGTACAGAGAGCAAACAAGTCAATGTCCAGAATAGTGTGTGAGGCTAGTTAAAGTAAAAAGTATCTAGTGACACAAGTAGATTTCAAGCAGGGGTATGTACAAACACAGTTCCGTTATGAAAGTCTGACACAAAGAGTTTGCAAGCTGAGTTATGAGGCAGTGCTGACAAGTTACCGGATTACATAGAAGAGGTATACAGACCGGTTATCCTGTGAGCTGTGATCCAGGTGATGAGAGGAACTCCGGCTATGCTGCTGAGATGACAGGCACAGCTTGCAGCTAGAGAGAGCGGCAGACGCCGATAGAGCTGGGAAGAAGCCGGGTGTGACGTCACACGCTCACGGAGCAACAAACAAGACGGCTCCTAACACAGGCAACTTGGTTCCGGGTAAGGTTGGAAACAAAACAATTACCAGTAAAGACGTAGCCACAGAGGATATCCCAAGCAGTAGGGATTGGCGCAGGAGATGGCTACAATTGTAGAAATCCAAGCTAGACAGCAGGGAAGGGCTAGGTGTCTTCGTAGGAACTCAGAGAGTCTAAGCACAGACAAATTACCAAGCAGGGAGTTGAATAAGGAGGAGCCTTATATAGGGATAAGTAGAGGTGGTAATTAAAGGTACAGTATTATACATGCCAAATCCCTGACAGAACTCCCCCTCAAGTAGCCGCTCAGCGGATCAAGGACCCGGAAGGTCAGGATTCCTCCGGTGGAATAAGGATAAAAGACGTGGAGCAGAGACGTTAGCAGAAGGCTCCCAGGAATCCTCCTCAGGACCAAAACCCTTCCAACTCACCAAATACTGGAGCTGGTTACGAAAGTAACGGGAGTCCAGGACAGACTCAATCTCATATTCCATATCATCTGCTACCCGAGGATCATATGTAGAATCTTGGGCAGTATCCCTCACCATGCCATAAGGCTTCAAAAGTGACACATGGAATGTAGGGTGTATTCTTAGTGAAGTTGGCAGCTGCAGCGTAACAGCATTGACATTGACTACTTTTATTATCTCATAGGGTCCTAGATAATGAGAACCAAGCTTCTGTACGAGGGTATAACAGACCCTGGGGCTTCTACGTTAAGTGGTCTGGGATCCTTTCTGTAGAGGGAATCAGCTTTCAGATTTTTTGACCCAGGACGGTAAGTAATCACATAGTCAAAACGTGAGAAGAAGAGACTCCATCGGACTTAGTTAGTTTTCAGATATTCTAGATTCCGATGGTCGGTGTATATAGTAATAGGATATTTTGTACCTTCAAGGTGTCTCCAGAACTCCAGGGCTGATTTGATAGCAAGAAGTTCCTTGTCACCTATGCCATAATTAATTTCTGCAGAACTCATGACTCGAGAGTAATAGGATACTGGATGTAAGGGTTCTTTTTGAGAATCCCTTTGAGACAGAACAGCCCCAATAGCATACTCAGAAGTGTCAACCTCAAGCGTAAAATGACAATTGGGATCTGGGAATTGCAGATCCCAGTTTTTAAGGGTATTAAAGGAATCTTCAGCTTTTGATTCCAGGAAAACATAACATGTTTTCGTGTTAAGCTGGTTAAAGGTCTAACGATGTATGAGAAGTCTTTGATGAATTTTCTATAAAAATTTGCAAAACCCAAAAATCTCTGAATTTCTTTTTTATTGCTAGGGACAGGCCATCTCATGATAGCATCAACTTTACTAGTTTCCATAGAAATACCGGTGGGTGAAATACAATACCCCAAGAATGAAATAGTGTTGGTGTTGAATATACACTTTCTAACTTGGCGTATAAATGATAAGCCCGTAAACGAGATAATACTTTTTTCACATGTGATAAATGGTTCTCATAAGTATCTGAATAAACAAGAATGCCATCCAAATAAATGACTTTACATACATCCAATAGGTCATGAAACACATAGTTTATAAAACACTGAAACGTGGCTGGGGCGTTACATAAACCAAATGGCATAACTGTGTACTCATAAAGTCCATACCGTGTATGGAAAGCTGTTAACCATTCATCCCCTGCCCTCATCCTGATCAAATTGTAGGCACCTCTAAGATCAAGTTTAGTATAAATAGTGGCACCTTGCAAACGTTCAATCAGTTCAGGTATGAGAGGCAGGGGGTATCTGTTCTTCTTAGTACATTTATTCAATTGTCTGTAGTCAATTATGGGTTGGAGACTCCCATCCTTATTCTTTACAAAGAACATGGCTGCCCCTTCTGAAGAAGTAGATGGTCTTATGAATCCTTTCTTCAGATTCTCATCTAAATATTCCTTTAGATGAGCTAACTCTGGTTGAGATAAGGGATATATATGACCGTATGGAATAGTACTGCCTGGGATTAAATCAATAGGGCAGTCGTAGGTTCTATGTGGGGGCAGTGTTTCTGCCTCTACCTTATCAAATACATCAGCATATTCTGCGTAACACTCAGGTAAGATATTTTCAGTTATGTGACAAAGGGTGTGTATACCAAAACAGGATTGATTACAATTCTCTGAATCAAAGACAACTGACGCATCCTTCCAGGAAATAGTGGGATTATGTTTGATTAACCATTTTAAACCAAGTATCATGGGGTAGACAGATGTTGGAAGCACATCAAAAGACATTTGCTCTCTGTGTCCAGAAGCTGAAATAACAGTAATAGGAATGGTGTGGTGAGTTATGGGACCTGAACTGAAAAAAGAGCCATCAACCAAACGGATAGCCAGTAAAACACTCTTCTTTATTAGTGGGATGTTATTTTTAAAAACAAAAGCAATATCTACAAAATTCCCAGATGCCCCAGAGTCAACTACGGCCTGCACATCTATCTTCCGATGATGCCACTGTAGGGAGAGAGGAAGTGATAAATGAGATGTTATGTTGTTAACCAAATTTACTGTATGATCATAACGTGGTGCCTTACCCTTCTTTTTCGAAGAAGAGATGGACAATCCCTCACTCCGTGATCTTTCTCAGCGCAGTAGAGACATAAATTCAACAGCTTGCGCCTGGCTTTCTCTTCAGGTTTTAAAGGACCTCTGATAACTGCTACATCCATAGGTTCTTCTGTGGACCTGGCAGGGTAGAGGGGTTGGAGTGATATGTGGGATACCTCTTGGAACTGAAATCGACTGTAGATTTTTCAGACCTCCTTTCCCTAAGTCTTCGGTCAATGCCAATACAGAGAGTCATTAAGGCCTCCAGGTCTTCAGGGATGACACCTCTTGCCAGCTAATCCTTTAAGGCATCACTAAGACCCAGACGAAATTGATTCCTTAGTGCAGGATTGTTCCACAATGTATCAGGTGCCCATCTTTTAAAGTCGGTAATATATTCTTCTACCATCCTTTTCCCTTGGCGTTGAGACATTATGGCTGTTTCTGCTGTGTTCTGTTTGTTGTGGTCCTCATATAAGAGGGACATAGCAGCAAAAAACCATCCAAAGAATTTAGGATGGGGTCATCATTCTCGTAGAAGGCGTTAGCCCAGGACCTAGCCTCACCCCTTAAAAAAGAGATGACTGTTAAAACTCTAATCCTGTCTGTAGGGTAGGATCTAGGTTTTAGGGTAAACATTAAGTTGCAGGAATTCTTGAAATCCCTGAACATAGATCTGTCCCCAGAAAACTTTTCAGGTGGACTAACCATAGGTTCTGATGTAGACTCAACTACAGGTGGTTTATTAGTGAGATGTTCATTGATAAACTTTCTGATATTTTCATTCTCTAACTGGATCTCCCTTAGACCCTGTATCATATGGTCCATACTCTGGGCGAGGGAGCCAACCCTGTTAGACAATTCACTTGTATCCATACTGTAGAATACCAGTACTTTTTAGGGCTTGGTAATATGTGATGACAGGGGTTAACTAGTATCCTGATTATTGTAGGACCACTCAGCCTCACACCTTACCTCGGGTTCACACAGATTGAACTTATAGGAACCCTGTTGTGCTCATTGAACTGAGGGTCACTACTGTAGGGATACAGAGGGGTAGTTATCAAGCCGTCTACCTCAAATACGCTGGAATTCCGCAGCGCATTTGAGGCGCAGCTGATTCGCCTTAGTTATCAAGCCCTAGACACCGGCAAAAGTAGAATTTTTTTTTTTTTTTTTTTTTTAAAGATATTTTTATTGAGGTTCTGTTCAAAACAAACAAAAATTAACTGTCAGTACATAGTAAAAAGGAGAGTAAAATTTTACAGGGCAATCTGCCAAAACAAAATCGTACAGGTACACAAAACATTTGAATGACAAATTACCCATTAGAAAGGAGTGATACACTCTATCTTCAGTGTTTTACCTGCTATAAGAAATAAGTGGCCGCTTGTAGACCACACAGATGCTATAGCAAAATATGAAGCAGGCAAGCAATGGTGTGACAGGGCCACTCATGGACCCCTAATGGAGAACCTCTATTTTATATATATAAATCTGTTAAGTATACATAAACAGAAGTGTTAAACCAGAAATATAGTGTCAACACTGTGGTAAAATTTAAGAAATAGTATAGGTTGCGGTATTAGTTAGAAAAACCGCAGAAATAGTCCTCCTAATCTAGGAGGCACATTATGCAATAATGGGAGGGAGGGTTGGTATTGAGGCATATTAGGTAACTAATATGGTATAAACTGGAGGTAAACTTATAAACAAGGCTGGCATAGCTTATGGAGCTTATTTGAGGTGTGATACTCGGTAGGGCCAAGAATAACAATAGTTAAGCAGGACCTGCCTGCCTCAGAGGGTCTGTCACAGGCTTCAAAGTAAAGCTATGCATCCCAAGGTATCTATGTCCACAACCGCCAATTGTGTATGTGCTGGAGTAGTTATAAGGAGGTACAAGGGTTATTGTAGCCAACCCTTCTGTGAAAGGGGGTTTATTATGGTGGGGTAGGGGGGGGGGGGTAGATGGCGAGGTAAATAAGATATATACAAAAAATAGCTTACGGACTGATAGACTCACTGTGGGTGAGAGGGATGGTAATTGGGTGGACATATCAAATAACAAATGCTAGGTACACTAATTAGACACGCTGCAGTGCTACAAAGCAAGATAGGCAGACGCATATTCTCATGGGCATATCAGCTAACAAGAGAGAAATAAAAGTGAATTAGATACATATCGAAGTAGTGGTATACCTAGTGTAGTTGAGCCTAGTGCTGTGTATAGTGGGTCAAAAAGGATGCGTGAGGCCAATATATCTTACATCAGGAGTTCAAATAGCCACCATTACTAATTGGACACTGGGCCCACAGAAATGTGTGACAGAGTAGAACATTTAAAATCTAAGATAGATCTCAGACTATATGAACAGGAGTTAATACTAAATTAACATCGTTATGGGGAGAGGATGAGTATGTGCTAAAGGATACCAACACCACTGGACAATTTGCGTACTATGAAGTTGCCTCGGCCGCAGGCAACGCCCTAGCTAAGAATGACTAAGTCACAGCAGTTGGAGCAAGATAATATGGGTTTAACCTCCCTAATATCCCTCAAAAAGAGAGTAGATGGACTATTAAAATATCAAGTAAGGCACAAACATTGTTTGCAAATTGGTATACTCAAATACACGCAGACACTTCAAGGATAAATCCACTATGCTTTCAGGATACATAGATATTGGTCTGAGGGCAGTCTCAATTGTATGGAAGGGTCCACACCATAACCATAAGATAGTGAAAAACTTCATAGTCCAAGTCTATAGATGTGCCCCTGCAACCATTAATATAACTATATTATAGAGAAAAATATAACAATACAGGCTTAATAGTGTTAATTACAAACATCCTTAGAAACAAGCTCAAGCCATGTAAAATATTGATCTTGGCAGACCTAGAGACATAAGAGAGATCTTTAACTGTGTTAGCATAAACATTTGAAAGTATTGCACATGTACATAATGATAAGACTTAAGAGCATGAATGTTTCCCAGACATTGGATATGCACATCAGTCTGATCATGGCCTATATATATATAAAGAAATATGCAGTGATCCTAGGTAAAGCAGCTCCATACCTACTGGGCTAGAAGTCTTGGATGAGATAAGAGCAATAAAAATAAAAAAAAAAGTGAACTGTAAAAGCACAGAAAGTAATAGTGTGGAAGGAAGGAACAAGCTGTGACTCCCCTCTAGTGGTAGAATATGGCAATTGCATCCTCTAAGCAGGAACGGTATCTTTAAAGCCAAATTCTGCAGCGTGGCTAGTTTCAGCAGAGGTGGTTCAAGTGATATAGTACTGTATAACCTAATACATAGCAGGTATAAGAATAACTGATCTCAACAGTCCCTAAATATTCCTAAAACATGGTTCAACATGCATACAGATAACAATAAACAAATACAAACGCAGACAGTAAATTTAAGCCAGAATAAAGCTGTGAGAAATAAAGACAGTTGCTATTGACGTCTAGTCCACATGTAGAAAGTAAGTCAATATTTTCCCTTTAGTGAATATGAGAACTGCTAGTGAGATGCTACAGATGAAAAATGAATGTATTCACAAGCCCATAGAGGACTAGAAAGGCTTTGGGTAATACAATCTGCAATGCCACACTCCAATTAACAGTACAGATAGCCAATAAAGTAAATAATATGAAAAGTGGAACTTTCTCTGCTAGTTTTCCGTTTTAGCCTGCTTCAAAATAGGTCAGAGGCAGCTTGTGACCAAACAATAGACCCTGCAGTAACTGCTCTTCCAAGCCATCTAGGATCCAGATGCTGCAGCTCCAGCGTGTTACATGCATTTGTATTAGAGCTAGCAAGGCATACACCGTGGTGTGAGAGATAACACATGGGTTTACTGCTGCGATAGGAGGGTGAGCGGTGTGCAGCTTTATGTTTCCAGGGCTATGGTCACATTTCTGAGAAGGGATCACTTGTAAACTATAAGCAGTGCGCTCTTGATCCTGTAGTATGGTTAAACTGATCACTTTAAGTGTAGTTGCACCAGCTGGGGGCAGAGTCTTAAGGCTCTGTATAACTCTATCTGCTTTTCTGGCCGTCATTTCATTATGATGTGCTAGCTTCTTAGCTGTGTCAGCCTCCCGATTTTCTATAGGAGTGTTAAGGACAGGAGACAAGCACCGGGGCCCCAAAGCGCACCCCCCATTCCCTTCAATCAAGATGGGCTCATCTAAGTCAGGTTGCTGGAAGTAAGTTGCGCCTCTGCTATTAGGCGATGCGTACAGCTTGTCAGCTAAGGCAGTATGATGCCTCTCCAGTATGAATCACAGCTCCTCGAGAAAATGAGAAGCAGTGCCCATGGTGGGGACTTAGCAGGGAGCGTTGAGAAGGGGTATATTTTCAGTGTCTCTCAGGCTAGCTGGGTGTCTGTTGATGATGCGTGTAATTCTCAAAATGGCGGCTCCCTTCTTAGAAAGCTAATGAGGCAGTTATGCTCTCCGGTGAGATGGGACGCCCCAGATCTTACCAATATATGCCCATCTGCACTGCTTGTAGTCCCACATGTGTAAAGCGTTGGCTAAATTTTATGATTTCCTCATCCACCGTGTCACTGAAAGTAGGACAATAATGATGTCCCGGTGCAGTCTCTCCGGTACCTTAGCAAACTCATATCAGTAATATGGTAGTTCTTGGGTCTCTCCACATTGATGCTGGGTATAAAACAGTTGAATCATGTGAAAAGACCCCTAATTTAGGATCTTGGCATCGGGAGCTGCACCGAGACACGTCCAGCTAGTTCGGCAGTTGGCTCCGCCCCCCCCCAAAAGTAGAATTTTGTGACGTAAGCTTCGATCCGCCGGACTCCGACACAGATCGATTCTTACGTCACTCCAGATGTTCCACACACAAGTGCGGCACAATCTGACTACTTTTGCTAGTTATCAAAAAACTAGCAGGTACGCTCGTCGCTCGGCACTTTTCCGGCCCAGCGTACCTGGTTTTCAACCCGCCGCCCTGGAGGCAGCGGATCCCATAGGAATCAATGGGAGTCTGACCATAGCGAAAGTTCATGTTCGCTGCTGCCAGACATCCCATTGATTCCTATGGGAAACGTCTGCACCTAACACCCTAACATGTACCCCGAGTCTAAACACCCCTAATCTGTCCCCCCTACACCGCCGCAACTAAATAAAGTTATTACCCCCTAAACCGCCGCTCCCGGAGCCCACCGCCACTCTAATAAATATGTTAACCCCTAAACCGCCGCTCCCGGTGCCCGCCGCAACTATAATATATATGTTAACCCCTAAACCGCCGCTCCCGGTGCCCGCCGCAACTATAATATATGTATTAACCCCTAAACCACCGCTCGCAGACCCCGCCGCCACCTACATTATACCTAGTAAACCCTATCCTGCCCCCCCTATACCGTCGCCACCTATAATTAAGTTATTAACCCCTATCCTGCTGATCCCGGACCTCGCCGCAACTAAATAAATAGTTTAACCCCTAAACCGCCGCTCTCGGACCCCGCCGCAACCTATATTAAACTTATTAACCTCTAATCTGCCCCCCCTACACTGTCGCCACCTATAATACATTTATTAACCCCTATCCTGCCACCCCCTACACCGCTGCCACTGTAATAAAATTATTAACACCTAAACCTAAGTCTAACACTAACCCTAACACCCCCCTAACTTAAATATTAATTAAATAAATCTAAATATAAATGTAGCTTTACCTCACCAGATTGGGTGCATTTGCTATGGAACTGCCCCAAGTTAAAAAGCTTTTGGCTCAAAATTTTGTACTGGCTTAAGAAAGTTACAGGATCCCAGATAGTACTCTCAGCCCAACGTATTATCTTCCTAATATCAAATGACAGCCCACACCCTTTTGATAACCTAACATCCACAGCGATAATCTTGGCAAAACAAGTAATCCTGGCGGAATGGGCTGGAAATAAATCCCCCTCCCTTCAAAAGCTACTTAGAAGAATACACTTGCAAATGTTAATCGAACAGGCGGATGTGAAGGGAGAGCCAGAAAGGCGTATAAAGCGCTTCATATTTAAATGGGACACCTATCTTCTACATTTGCCGAGGGCAGTTCGGGAAAGGGTCATCTACCCATTCAGGAACAGCCTTTTTATATTAAATGAAAACCTTAAAGGTAATTGGCTTTTCCCAGCTCCCTAAATGTAATTTTTTTTTTCTTTTCTTTCTATGAGTGTTACACTGTTTTGTTATAATATATAAGAAAATGTGAATCCATACCTCTACATGGTGAACCAACACATGACAGTCACTTTGTAAACCGTTGGTTTATGTACTTTCCTCATGCCATTACTATGTTTCAAGCTGAGATTATCTATGCTTTCTACCATGTATGTAACGGATTCTGTATATAAATAAAGTTATTAAAAAAATAAATAAATAAATCTAAATAATCTTTCTCTTATTAACTAACGGCTAGATTTGGAGTTTGGCGGTAGATGGCCTGCTAACGCTACGCGTGGTTTATGTCTAACGCACGGCATTGTTTGACTCCGGTATTTAGAGTTCAAAAAAGACCATCTAACGATGCTCCTAACGCGTGTATGTCACACGCGGAATACTGCCCGCGTTAGACAGTCTCCCATAGAGATTAATGGAAAAGCCAAAAAATAGCTTTTTTCACCTAACACTCGATCTCGCGAGAAATACGCACGGCTCGGTCATATGACGCATACCACATCATGCACAACAATAACACGCCGCAAATGTCACAACAACAATCACTCAACAAAGCACACAAGCATTACACATTCACAAGCGGGGGGATTTTTAATAAAATGTAATACGGGGAATACGCATATACTTTAAGATGCGGAAATACGCTAAATAACAACAAGGGAAAAAATATACATACTCTAGCAAAATACTCACATTCAATATCACTATATATTAGGACAAACATACATATACAACACTTCACTAATAACACACCATCGCAAATTCACATTTAAACAGAATACTATTGGTCAATGTTATAGAAAACGACCACTATGACATCATCGCATTCTACACATTCCACAAATACTAACTCAAAATGAGCATGCGCACATTCACACACCTAATACACATTTCACAAATAAGAATTTCTAATAAAGCACACCTGAACACAATTTACAACGCAAATAGGTACATCATTAAACATTTACACAGGGTATAAAAGCACCACACAAGCATGGCTTCTTTGACTGTGTTGCTGGTGGGTCTTTGGAGATTGGAGGTTTAAGATTAGAGAGTTTGTGCATTATTGTGAGTGAGTTAGTGTTAGTGTGAGAGAGTCAGTTGTTAGTGTTATCGTGAGTGAGTGGGAGTTAGTGGGAGTGGGAGAGAGTCAGTTAGTGGGAGTTAGTGAGAGTTAGTGGCAGTGTGATAGAGTCAGTTAGTGGGAGTTAGTGCGAGTTAGTGGTAGTGTGAGTTAGTGAGAATTAGTAGTAGTGTGAGTTAGTGAGAATTAGATAGAAAAGGAGATAAAAGAAGGCGCCAACATAGTGCGATTACCAATGAGATGGGACACGCAGTGCAAGTAAAACCAAATACTCACAGGATAAAGGACACTTGAAAAGTGTGACAAGTGACTCCTGGACCCTCAGAGTTGTCCAGCTAACTCCCACTCCACTGTGGTAGTAAGAATCCGCTTGTCACTGCCAATTAAGGTAGCTACGCTGGTGGTCTCAGCTGCGCTGGTGGTCTCGGCTGCAGTCAGTGTTTCAAAAGGACTGACTTAAGATCCACTCAGATCAGGATGTACCGTTCCGGTCCGTACTCTCCAGAGAGGAGTCAAACAGCAAGTCAAATTTGAAGTTGATAATATGATGGCAAAATCAAATGTTACCAGTGGTAAAAAAGAAAGTTCGTGGCTACAATCTTAAAATGTATAAGACTTTAATGGCACAACGTTTCTCGGTCTGTACGTGACCGTTTCCTCAGGTGCATAAGTGTATAATAAAAACACATAAAAACCACGAACTTATAACAATCAGTACGGCGTCCTCAAATGCACACCGCGCATGTATGTAGGTGTGTCCAAATACTGGGAGTTCCGATTGCGTCACCTAACCAATGAGGTGCTTGAACTGATACACACCTTAATAGTTGCGTGAGTAATGAGATATTCACCAATGCGGTACTAGTAGTAAACCCCACCAATAAGTTTGAAAAAAATGAAATGGTAATTTGTGATGTAATCATGAGCCGCGATAGGCTCAAATTCGCTAGAATTCTGATATCTATTAAAATTTTTTATTAATAAATAGCAAATGACTACCAGATCGGGCACACCTACTATTACTGCACACATTGATTCTGTTTCTAGCCTTTATACAGCTGATAACTCATCAAATGCTATATTCACATATATACATGAATCATTTGTTAAAATATACACACAAAATCTTAAAGTATAAAATATAAAATCCCCAATAGTGGGTATATCTAAAACCTCACATAAAAATATATAGTTATACATATTGCTAAAAATCGCCATAGAATTACTATTATCAGAGGAAATAATGTCCTAAAAGTTAATAAAAACAAGTTAACTCCTCTAGGAGGAATACAAAAAGAACCAACACGCTTAAGTATAATATCATATATCGGAACATCTCTGTAAAAATCCCAATTGTTAGATGCTAATATAAGTAAATGGCTATCCCAGAAATATATTCATAACCTACTGGTGTGTGCTACATATCCACTACATTGTGTCAGTAGATGAGAACTATAGTAATTTATAGGGGTTCATTAACTGAAATGTTTTACTTGCTCCAGTTTCAGTGCGTGATGTGTCGCTTGCATAAATGTGTGTATTAGGAGCAACCCTATATTGTAAAGCAGAAGGTACATAAAAATACAGATATATGTGTGGAGTGGACGTTATACATGGCTAAAACTAGCCTTGCAGGGAGATTTGAATGGATATACTCAGATGTACTGTGATTGGATTGTAGAGTTGTCACTTACTAATAGTCGAAAATACTCATTAGAGAGTACTTAAAACTATGTTAATAAATCTCTAATAGGAGGATACGCCTCCTATCAGTCTTGTATGGGGCCTGTATAATAGGTACAGTGTTCATTGATCGGACATGGGGATAAAATCGCGCAGATACAAAGGACATAAACATTTGTATTTTTATTTTTAACATGTCTAGTTGTATGGTGGATCAGGAGGGAACGCCTAAATAAGGGTTAAAATGTGAGATGTCTAGAGCCTAATATGTGGACTTACAGGTGGACTTTATAAGGATAATTTAGTTAAAAGCAGCCATGTCAATATTTGCATTTAAGCCACCAGGGGACAGGGTGTGCATCTTCCAAATCCAAAAAGTCTCCCTTTGTCTTAGATGCAAATATCTGTTCCTGCCCCATTTGGGGTACACTTGTTCTAAAGGGAATATACTGAACAAATTGGATGTATCGGTGTGACATAGATTGGCATGTCTAGGGACACTATGATTGGCAATGTTTTTACTAATATTCCTTAGGTGTTCCCCCCATCTTTTTTTGAGGGGTCTCAAGGTTCTGCCCACGTATTGAACCCCACAACTACATTCTAACAAATAGACTACAAATGCCGAATCACATGTGAAGTGTGTTTTGATGTGAAATTTTTCCTTAATAGTATAAGACACAAATTCAGTTCTCTTACTATTCGTGTATTGGCACAATCCACAGTTGGCTCTATTGCATTTGAAAAAACCTGGTTTACCTAGAAGCCTATTGCCTGTTTGGCTTGTTTTTTTATTACAAGTCGAAACTCTTTTCTTCATTACAATTTTACTTGGAGCTAGTACATTTTTCAACGTGGGAGCACGTCTAAAAGTACAAACAGGTGAATCTCCTATACTCTCCCTCAGCAGAGGGTCCTCTGTTAGAATATGCCAGTGTTTGCCTAGAATATTTTTAATTTTATTATGGTTGTTGTTAAATTGTGTTATAAATCTGACCTTCTCATTCCCCTTGGTAGGTCCTCCAATTTGTATAGTCTCCTTATTTTTGACAAAGAAATCATCTCTGCATTTGTTTCTGGCTCTCATGTAGCTATTCTCAATCAGATCTAAAGGGTAATATTTCTCAATAAACCTTTTTTTTTTTAAAATATTCGCTTGTATGTCATAACTGGCTAAATCAGTGCAGTTCCTGCGAATTCTACAAAATTAGTTGTAAGGGATATTTTTCTTCCAAGGTAAGTGGTTATTGCTTTTATAGTTTAAATAACTATTAGCATCCACCGACTTAAAAAAAGTTTTGGTAGAGATATTGCCTATGGTATCCCATGATAATATGAGATCCAAAAATTCTATACTAGTTGCATCTATTTTAGAGGTAAACTTCAGGCCCAATGAGTTAATATTTAGACTATCCATAAAATTCTGAGCTAGTGAGGTTTCCCCCTCCCAAAAAAACGCTGTACTGATTGTTATAAGTTTGTGGTTTTTATGTGTTTTTATTATACACTTATGCACCTGAGGAAACGGTCACGTACAGACCGAGAAACGTTGTGCCATTAAAGTCTTATACATTTTAAGATTGTAGCCACGAACTTTCTTTTTTACCACTGGTAACATTTGATTTTGCCATCATATTATCAACTTCAAATTTGCCTTGCTGTTTGACTCCTCTCTGGAGAGTACGGACCGGAACGGTACATCCTGATCTGAGTGGATCTTAAGTCAGTCCTTTTGAAACACTGACTGCAGCCGAGACCACCAGCGCAGCTGAGACCACCAGCGTAGCTACCTTAATTGGCAGTGACGAGCGGATTCTTACTACCACAGTGGAGTGGGAGTTAGCTGGACAACTCTGAGGGTCCAGGAGGCACTTGTGACACTTTTCAAGTGTCCTTTATCCTGTGAGTATTTGGTTTTACTTGCACTGCGTGTCCCATCTCATTGGTAATGCACTATGTTGGCGCCTTCTTTTATCTCCTTTTCTATCTAGTATCTACCCCTGGGTCACCAACAGGGATCGTTTGAAGAAGTGCTTGCCTCCTGTGATTTGGACAATACGCCCACCACATTTGTATTCAATAAGAACTTTGTTTTTTGGGACGATAATACTATATCATTGTGTCTACTAATGACCATTGCTTTGTATTTTAGTGATAGTACCCCTTTTTTGATAAGGAGTATATTGTCAAGACCACATTAACTCACTAGCACTCACTGTTATTTGAGTTTCGACCTAGGAATCACTTTATTTGGTTTTATTTTTGTAACCATCACTTTTTGATTGTCTTTTTTTTATATGCACATAGTGTGAGTTAGCGAGCGAGTGCTTTTTCTGTACACTTAACACATTTACACGCAAACACATTCAATACATACATACACTTATCAATAACACTACATACACTCCATACCCCATACCCTCTCATACTACACTCCATACCCCATTCCCTGTACTCCCATTCCCTGTAATCCCATTTACTCTTATCCCATACCCCATCCCCATCCCATCCCCTAGTTACATTTAGTTTACATATCCTCCTTTTTGTCTTCTTCATTTTGTTCATTTAAATACTCCTTACCCTCTTTTATTTATATCCCTTTCACACTTTCAGCACTTTTTTCGTCTTTTTAGTTCTTTATTTTGACCCCCTTTCATTTGATCACACTCACTTTTGGGTTGCTTAGTTGGGGTTTAGTTTAGGGAAGAGATGGAGGGCAGGCAGGGAAGAGGTAGAGGGGGGAGGAGAGGGAGGGGGAGAGGAACAGGGCAGGAAGGGGGGCAGGAAGCGGGGGTGGAAGCGGTGGGTGGACCCAGCCACTTGGTTCAAGATGAACAAGTGGCTGGGCCCAGTGGCGGACAGAGTAGGGCTTCACAGTCCGGGAAACAGAGGGCATCGTCACAGGGGAAGGCCAAGGCGACTAGGGAGGCGAGGTTTTCAATGGAGGAGAAGGAGGCCCTCGTAGAGGCCTATATGGCCAGGTATAGGAGGCTACAGCACCAGAAGACCACCCCGACTGAGAAGAGGAAGCTCTGGCATGAGATAAGGAATGCAGTCAATGCAGTGGGTGGCCGGAACAGAGATATGGACTCTATTAAACATCGCTACCGGGACTGTAAGATGGATCTCAAGAAAAAGTTAAGCCTGGAAGCCCGACATGCCGCAGGAACTGGTGGCGGCCCTGCACTGGAGATCGAGTACTGCCGATGGGAGGAACTGTTGCGTCCCAGCATCTCCGAGGTGGATATATTCGGTATCGGAGGAATTGATACCGGGAACCTGCAATTCTCATCTGACGGTAAGCTCATTTAAGAATAAACTAACATACAAATGTATTTCAAGGGACACTATACGCAAACCTTTACTTTCATGATTAAGGTAGCGAATACAATTTGACAAAACATTCATATGTACTTATATTAAATAATTTGAATCATTCTTGAGATATATTTTAAGGAAGAAATAGCCATGCACACGGTGAACCAATTACAGGAGGCAGCTATATTCAGCTAACAATCAGCAGCTTCTAAGCATATCTAGATATGCTTTTCTGCCAAGAATATCCAGAGAATGAAGCTAATTAGATAAGAAAAGGACATTAGAAAGTTGATTATAAATGTATGCTTATAAATCATGAAAGATAAAACATTGGGTATAATGTCCCTTTAAGGATCAGATTAATGCTATTACGCTGTTTACACGCATTCACAATTACTTTGCGGTTACATCAGTATCTAGGCTATAGGTTAGGTGTGCATTTAAACAGACTGAAAACAAACGCTAAAACATTCAGATTTAACAGAGATATCACAAACACGGTTTAGAAAATAAGGACATCGTATTGATTGTTAGATTTCAAAGTGGATTAATGATTCTGCTTTTGTAATTGTATCGTAAGCTAAGTCATTTAAAGCTTCATTCGGAAATATGCTAATATATACATTTTTTATTTGTTCAAATATACAGAGTCTGGGGAGGAGGCAGCACAACAAATACAGCCTCCTCCATCTCCCCGGGATGAGAGTGGTGGGGAGGAATTTCCACTTCGGAGGGAAGAGGCCCCCCGTGACGAAGAGGCCCCCCGTGACGAAGAGCGCACGGAAGCTGATGAAGAGGCCCCGGAAGCAGAGGAGGAGCCCGCGGAACCAGAGGACCCTCAAAGACCCACACCCCGCCATGCACGGGCACCCCGCCGTGCACGGGTACCCCGACGTGCACAACAAGAGGAAATAGCGTAGGTGCGGGTTCTACTAGACTACATAGACCAGATGCGTAACTCCCGGATACAAAATATAGAAGGCCGAACTAGAATTCTTGAAGGACAAAACCAAATAATTGAAGGACAAAACCAAATAATTGAAGGACAAAACCAAATAATAAACATACTTAATAGAATAGAAGAAGGGCAAAACACAATCATTAATCTACACCAAGAGATGTTTAATTTTTTCCGGGAGGCGCATGCTGGTCTGCCTCCTGGTCCGCCTCCTGCTGCTGGGCCTCCTGCTGCTGGGCCATCTTCTCCTCCTCAGCCATCTTCTCCTCCTCAGCCATCTTCTCCTCCTCAGCCATCTTCTCCTCCTCACCTTGGTCGTCCCAGTACTCTTCCTTCCACTCTTCCCACAACATCTCCAAGGAGAACTCGTCAGAGTCAGCAGTTGCCCCTCCCAGAGCCTCAGCCCCGTGGGAAGAGGGGAAGGAAGAGGAAGTAAGTATTTGTTTTCATGTTTAATGTTTTTTTTATTTAATGTGTAATGGATAGGTATGTGATGATGTGGTTTTCATACACTTGTGGACCACACTCTGTATATAATCGACTTCTATGGGACCGGGTCCATGGAGGCAGATTGTTTGCAGAGTGTGAGTTATAAGTGTGTGAAAACCACATCATCACATACCTATCCTTGTTCATGATATTGATTGGTTTCTGTGATGTGATGTCCAAACTGTTTCCCGAATCGCAAACAAAATTACAATTATCCATGATGGCATATTACTGTTTGAATGCCAATAACACAGCTTAAAGGGACAGTCAGAAAATTATTGATTACAAAGAAAACACTGTATTACGCATTATCAAGTTGGAAACAACAAAACATGGAGAAATACGTGTGACATATGTGCTTACCCTTGGATCTATGACTATGAAAAATAACCACTTATTTGTTGTTCTGACATAACAACATTTTAGATATCAATGATCAATACATGGTAAATAATATGCTGTATGAGCACAAGGTTTAACATATACAAATGCTATCCAAATGCCCTCTAGTGGTCAAATTGTATAATGATTACATGCACTCTTCAAGCTCGAAGAAATGAGCACACGAACCTCATAGGTTTAGCTAGCAAATTAAAATAAACACAGACAAATGATTAATTGGTGAGAAACCTTTGATATCATTGATATTACAAAATTGACTTTTAGAATAATGCTAAACATTATTTGTTTTCTAAACTGTCCCTTTAACAAAATGACATATGCTAACATATATTTGAAGATTGTTGGTATATCTACATGTACTAGTTCAAACAATAAATATTGAAATCAGATTTATATTGACGTGTTAAATAAAGTCTATTTTCTTAAAGAGACATTATTGTGTTCATTTATTTTCAGAAAGACATTTGTTTTAACAATGAATATGGTTTAAAGTCCTTTTAGGAGTGGGTGGTGAAAATATGCTAACAATAATATATTTGGAGATTAACCAATGTGGAACTCATACATGATACAAAAATAAACATTTGCATTAAAGGGACAGTATACTATATTTTTAACAGAACTGTATGTAATAGACACTACTACAAACAACAAGATTAACATATACTGATATCAATATTACAAAGCTTTAAACACTTTCAAAGAAAATAGGGTTAGCTCTATTGAAAATATAGATGAACCCCCATTACAACCGTAAAACAAGACAATACCCCATCATTAACATATGAAAAGACCCTTTACACAAACAGGAGAAAGCTGGAGATGGTACTCACATGAAACTAAGAGGCTTGGCGAGGAGTCTGAAAATTACTTACATTTTCTAATAACAGAAGCAAAATGAAACGTGTATTTGTTAAACAATGGACTATCTAACTAGAGACAAAATAAAAGATTTGATTTATAATGTGAGTGTCTAATGAACCTTTAATAGAATATATGACGAAATTACATTTAGAAGAAGTCGGCATCATATATTTAGCATATGATAAAGATAAATGCATATTGATTACTTGATTCTAACACAATAGCGCATATTTATGAATTAGATATATTTAACATTAAACACAACAGTCATTTTACATAAAAAGGAACATATTGTTGACAAACATATTAAACAACATGGACAATAGAGATTTGCACTTGCCTCGAAATATCTTATGCATGAAAACCTTTTGCTTTCGTTCGCTTATTCAACCAGACATCCAGCAAAAGAGAATGTGGTGGTCTTTATCAGCTATGGGTCAACAATGTAACATGATGCAAACAATCCATATTCGCAAGGTTTTTAAACTTGGCTTCATTCACAAACGTGTTTAACGTGCACAAACAAATATTGCGGGACTACGTAATACAATCAGACGTTTTTTTACCTTTGCATGTGACGTCTTAATTAACATGGCGCTTCCTTGATCACGTAAGAACGCCATCCACTAAAAGGCGCATCCTTGATCGCGTAAAAACGCCATCCAATAAAAGGTGCATCCTTGATCGCGTAACCACGTCAGTCAATACAAGGAATCATTGGACAGCTTGGCAGGTGACGTCTTAAGTAACATGGCGCATCTGCGATCGCAGAAAAACCGCTTCCAATACAAGCACTCAGTTGACAGCTTGGCATATCACTAAGAAACGTATTTATATTTTTGAAACTAGTATGTGTCTAGATTGATATCTAGGAATGTCACGAAATCATGATTCATCTTTTCGGACTTGACTGTCCCTTTAACTATAGCTATGGTGTATATCTTTAACATTTAAAAGATACACATGAGAAATACATATGCCATTGATGTTTTAAGATATGTTTAGATTGTTTGGGAATAACAATAATGACACATGTATTGATTAAACGTGTCATTTATTCAAGTTGAAATATGGTCAGCCTACCTATAGCCATATATGGGAGGAGAAGTATTTTATAACAATATTTGGAAAAACATATTCCTCATCTAAAATATGCGCATTACACACAGAGATTGATTTGGTTACACTTTTACAATAAGATAGAATAGAAAATGAAATACATGTGCTGTCAACATTACAATAAGATTGTTTATTATTAAGATTATATGTCCTTGTTCATGTAAAAAGGACAAAAACGCTTTAGAAATGGAAATACATTCATTAACAATTGTGCTCACCATCACTTAAAGGGACATGATTTTTATTTATAAAAAGAGGATACACAGAGACAATACTATTTCAAGAAAATGAACACTTTACAGGGATTATATCATTGTATCAATCCTCAGATCATTTGTTAAAGGTGCATCAATTCATGCAGAGTTTATAAATACACACATGGATGTGAAATTTGAAATATACATATATAACAATCTTTATATACATATATAAAACAATTACTATGCTAATCATAATCATGCAATGATAAAGATTTTAGATAACAATATAAAGACAAAAAAAAATACATTGGAGATGTTAATCTTAAAGTCATTTAGAATTGTATTACATATATGATTCAGGAAACAACATTATTTTGGGTATGTCCCTTTAAGGATCAATCAGATAAAATAGAGATTTCAATCAATGACATGAATAAGGAGGACAAAGAATCGTGCAATGACATGTCTTTTATTAGTATGTCAGAAAAAAACAACGTTTATAAATAATATGGTAAAGATCAGGAAAATGGAGACATATGATAAGGTAACAGAGTGCATCACAGTCCATGAAGAGAGTTGCCAAGGGACGCCATAGCCCCATTTGAGCCATATGACAAGGTAACAGAGTGCATCACAGTCCATGAAGAGAGTTGCCAAGGGCCAGCATAGCCCCATTTGAGCCATATGACAAGGTAACAGAGTGCATCACAGTCCATGAAGAGAGTTGCCAAGGGCCAGCATAGCCCCATTTGAGCCATATGACAAGGTAACAGAGTGCATCACAGTCCATGAAGAGAGTTGCCAAGGGACACCATAGCCCCATTTGAGCCATATGACAAGGTAACAGAGTGCATCACAGTCCATGAAGAGAGTTGCCAAGGGACAACATAGCCCCATTTGAGCCATATGACAAGGTAACACATTGCATCACAGTCCATAAAGAGAGTTGCCAAGGGCCAGCATAGCCCCATTTGAGCCATATGACAAGGTAACAGAGTGCATCACAGTCCATGAAGAGAGTTGCCAAGGGACACCATAGCCCCATTTGAGCCATATGACAAGGTAACAGAGTGCATCACAGTCCATGAAGAGAGTTGCCAAGGGACAACATAGCCCCATTTGAGCCATATGACAAGGTAACACAGTGCATCACAGTCCATGAAGAGAGTTGCCAAGGGCCAGCATAGCCCCATTTGAGCCATATGATAAGGTAACAGAGTGCATCACAGTCCATGAAGAGAGTTGCCAAGGGCCAGCATAGCCCCATTTGAGCCATATGATAAGGTAACAGAGTGCATCACAGTCCATGAAGAGAGTTGCCAAGGGACACCATAGCCCCATTTGAGCCATATGACAAGGTAAAAGAGTGCAACAGGCACAACAATAAACTTAAAAAAAGGCCAAATGGCAACAATAACAAAAGCATCAACATGTGGACGGAGGATTCTTATCTGCGACCTTGGAGCATCTCCAGATCCTCCACTTACTGGTCATCCTCTTCATTGTCCTCTGCATGTCCAGCTACAGATTCAAGCATTGAGTTCCAACGCCTCATCTGACTTAGAGTCATATGCTGAACCTGTAGCTGGGCCTGCATGGTGTCGGCCATCCCTCTCAGGACAGCTGTGTTCCTCAACACGGCCTGCTCTACTCGTGCTATACCTTCTAGCATGAGCCATGCTGAGTCACAGCCTAAAATAAAGAAAAAATCAAATATTAAGGATAATTACACAACAGAAGAAAAAATAAGCAAAGATATATTGTCATCATAAAGACAAATCATTCTTTACATCAATTTGTTAAAATTGATTCTTTACACATTAAATATGTTATTCAGACAGACCGAAATCATTAAAGGGACAGTTTACTCAAACATGTTGTCCCCTTTAATTGGTTTTCTATGATCCACTTATACAGCTTGAGTGTATCAAATCTTGTTAAAGGATTTACATTGTACTTACATTAGCAATTTAAATATTTTAATTATACTGTGGTAGGCACACCTATCCTTAAACATTTTGGCGTTGAGGACAAGCTGTGTAAACATATCAACCTGAAGAAATTACATTCCCACTGGGTTAGACAAGAGATAATGTATCAACATTTGTACATAAATTGTTGGATCCAAGTAGTGGTGATTGGTATATGTAGTGATATCAAATTAAAGGGACACTGAACCTAAATATTTAATTGACTGATTCAGATAGAGCATGACATTACAAATATGAAAAAATTACACATATTCTTTAAATGTTTGAATTCTCTAGCTAGATTTGGAATGCAAGAATGTAGGTTTATAGGGCAGGCCATATTTGTTTATCAACTTTGGTTGTCCCTGCTGGTTGATGGATACATTCATCCAACAATAAAGAAATGATGTCCACAATTATTTTCAATTTAAAATTAATTCTAGGTATTTCTTTGTTTCAATAAAGATAGCAAGAGAATGAAGAATAATTGATGAGAGTAGTAAATTATAAATTTCATTAACATTGCATGCTCTATTTGAATCACAATAGAAACAATTTGCCTTCAGTGTACCTTTAAGTATCTTATAATGTGGATTTTGAATGATACTTACAGCTGTGCCTGGGAAGGACAATCCGACACCCAGGACAATGAAGGTTGAGACAGGGGGGAGGGATGGGATTGGGTTGGGGAGGGATGGGATTGGGTTGGGGAGGGATGAGCTGCTGCTCCGGGGTAGGCCGTACAGCTGGGGAGTGGTGAGTTGGGGTCTGGGCAGCTGTACGGCCCATAATACGGGGAGAGCGCCGAAGGGGGGTGAAGGGGCGTGTTTTGGGAGGGACAGGGAAGGGGCATTTTTTGGGAGGGACAGAAAATGACAAATGGGAAGGGCCGGCAGGGGTATGGGCCTGGGCAGGAGTCTGTGCCTGGGCAGGGGTTTGGGCCTGGGCAGTGGTCTGGGCCTGGGCAGTGGTCTGGGCATGGGCAGGGGTCTGGGCCTGGGCAGGGGTCTGTGACTGGTCAGGGGACTGGGCAGGGGCGGAAACCAGATGACCAGAGGTGGAGGATCCATCTGAAAAAAAAATCCAAATATATTAACATCTCATACATCATGAAATCAAATCAACGCATTTCAAATTGATTATGTTTTCAATATACTTCGAAGTGTGTTTGAATATCTAAACAATTATGAAATGAGGATATGGTATGCATATAGGCACTCAGATGAATATCAATGACTGTCTGTACAATTATAACATTATTATTGTGTTTTGGCCTGGAATATGCATGTGACATAATGATGGCATGAATTATAATTTAAAAAAAAAAAAAAAAAAATCATGCTGCCTGATATAGAAAGGGGGCAGTAGTGTATTTGAACAGACAAATAATATTCCTTTTTAAAGTGCAAAAGCTGTAGACTTTGAATGTCTTCAATAAAATGATTTCAAATAAAGCAACATGTTGGAAACATGATAGATATATTTCACATACCATCAGACTTCAAGGCCGCATCTTCCTCCTCCATCACACATGTTAAATCAATCTCTGTAAAACATAACATGTTGTGTACACGTTAAGATCAGATATTATAACATATGTTACTGTTGATCAAAGACACACATCAATGTTGCATTAAAGATATACACACCCAAAGTTATGATTTACATCATTTTGATGGAGCATACAAATGACATTAGATTTGTTATTCTCAATGATTCTGATTTTCGATGTATTGTTTGTATTAATTTTAAAAAAATCATAAAAGCATAGTACATAGAACATTTAAGATTTCTCATGTGTGTATCACTTGATGACTGTTGTTAAAAATGAACATGGAAACAAACATATGCTATACATCTTCTGAATAACAAAGGTGTAGACTAAGAAAGTTTTAATTATTAATCTTTCAATATTCAAATAAAATGAATATATAATCAGAGGAGTAAATTATATGTTTGTTTCAAATGTTATGCTTCATCAGAATCATGCTCATAATATTGATTACCAATACACCTTCAATGACATATAAATGAGTCAATGGACTTACCAGGAGACCGCAAAGGCAGCTCTGTGTCAGTGCTGGATTCCTGTGGGCTCCCCACACCAACTCTCTCTATGAATGATATAGATATATATTAGTGAACACATTTGGGATAGCACTAAATCACATCTGTAGCTAATTTTAAGAATAATCAACTTGAAAATGTGAAGAATAGAGCAGTCATTAAACAAAAAAATGCTTGATTGAATCAAGGGGATTCTGTTAAAAATGATGTATTGAACATATGTTTAATTTCTGACTATATTAGACATCAAACTCATCTCATACGATGCTATTGCATATATAAATATACCAATTGATCAATGTTCTTAAAACAATACACACAAACCACATTTTGAATAACAGCTGTTGACAAATATAAACAAAGACATGTGGCACATCGAGCCATTTGTGCAATGTACAGTAATCTTGTTTAGGACACAACACATATTGATCACAATACAAAACCAAATTGATTAGTACAAATATGTAATCATGGTGCTGTTAGAGTATGCTGATATCTATAAATTAACTCCAACAGTGAATATGTGAATTATATATCAATATTGTCTAATCCAAAGAATGTAAAGATGAATGAATCTATTGTTTATTAAAGGGACACTGACATGATTTATTTCAATCATTGATTTCACTGTTCAAACTGTTCCAAATGATTTAACATTGATTCCTATTATAATTTGAATGTTGCTACATTTTAATCTTAAAGGCAGATAAGCAATATTGGATTCAATAAATATTGTTTGTTGAAGGTATCCACCAATCATCAATCAAAACCCAGGTTGGTCAACCAAAATTGAGCTGCAGATAAACGTACATTCTTGATTTTAAAATACATTTATCAATAGAATATTTCACATATGATTATAGTATTATATTTAAATGTTGATTAATATTGCATGCTCTATCTGAATGACAACATTAATAATTTTAGCTCAGTATCCCTTTAATATAAAATTATATTGATTTGACAATGTTGGTGTTAATGAATTCTCTACTCCATATGTTGATGTAATGAATGGTATTGAGCATGCAATTCCAATCTAATATGTTATTTAAGGATATCCTAAGAATTATTTAATTTTCATCTATTAAAGCGACATGAAGCTCTAAATGTGTAATTGTATACCTTTTTAAACTATGTACTACTGTTATCTGAACACATGATTTTAACTTTTGGAAATATGCCAATTTATGCATAGAAAAACAGCCAGATAATACCAGTAATGCATTGTTTAACCTAAACCAAAATCCATTAATCTTTTTATGAACTAAAACAATAGACTGAACCAATGTAGCTCATAAAATTTATTAACAAAACAATAAAATCACGTTTAAAAGAAATTCTATGTAAAATTTAGTTGGCATGTCCCTTAAATGACGTGATCAATTACAAAAATTGAATCTATATTTTTAAAATCTAAACATATGCAAAATTGTGTGTATTATTTAAAAATGTATACAAATAAGATTAATCAATACACAAGGGAAGAATATAAATTGGACATTCAAAGAATCTTACATTAAAATTAAGACATCCAGAATAGATGGGATATCTTAAATTCCAAACAAAATCAGAGTAGTCTTACAATGTAATCCTATTTTTTTTTTATTTATTCTTATTTGCAAAAATTTTTAAAATCCATTTTGCAGATACATATAAATATTGAACAATGTGTATTTAGTATGTAATGTTCTGTCCATGTTTCTAAGACAAATGTCAATTAAAATGAGACATACCATACTGTGACAAGCCCTGCCTTGAGGATCCAGCACCAACATCCAGATCTGTAATATATTAAATGAGGATTGGATATCATTAATACAAATCATGCAATCTTTTAAATCTTTACATTATTAGCAAATCAATTAAAAACTATTAATCCTTTGGTAGTCCCATGAGTTAATTGTTTCCTCAATTCAATTCATGATAAATATATCCTGTACTCTTATTTTAAATCAGTTGTGTTGTTTACTGTAGCTAAAATTATTTTTCTGTGTTATTTCATTCTCATCAATTGATGGGCATATGTTATAATTTATTTGGATTCTTCTTTTTTTATTATGTATAATATTGAAAATAAGAATACTGTATTCTTCACATATATAATAATTCACATTTCATTTTGACCAACATGTGTAAAGCAATGCCACTTACAGCTAACCCATGTTAACGTGTATGCGCTATTCCATTTTCGCGATCATTGCGCAATGATTCCAAGCGGAATTACGCATCTGTCATTTGACCAACATGTATAAAGCAATGCCACTTACAGCTAACCCATGTTAACGTGTATGCGCTATTCCATTTTCGCGATCATTGCGCAATGATTCCAAGCGGAATTACGCATCCGTCATTTGACCAACATGTATAAAGCAAAGCCACTTACAGCTAACCCATGTTAACGTGTATGCGCTATTCAATTTTCGCGATCATTGTGCAATGATTCCAAGCGGAATTACGCATCCGTCATTTGACCAACATGTATAAAGCAATGCCACTTACAGCTAACCCATGTTAACGTGTATGCGCTATTCCATTTTCGCGATCATTGCGCAATGATTCCAAGCGGGATTACGCATCCGTCATTTGACCAACATGTATAAAGCAATGCCACTTACAGCTAACCCATGTTAACGTGTATGCGAAATTACATTTTCGCTCTGTGACGCATATTCTGTAGAGCGCAAGAAACATCATTCCCATGTGTCACTAATCTAAAATCAGATATCTAAACATCATATGTAGTGTATGTTGTGAGATCTGGATAGGTTTAGTATCTGACTATATACACATTTTTTTTAAAATCAAAAAATATTAAGATATTATATGAAGTTGGATAATTACCTGGTTCAGATTCTCCATCTCCTCCCAGGCCACCGGACGGAGAAGCAGCTGCCCTGGCCCCCGCGTCAGGACTTTCAGATCCCGCAGCTGGGAGGGAAGAAGAGGAGGCCGAGGATGGCGAGGATCTAAATCTTTTGGGGACCCGGAGATTGAGGAGCTCGCATAAAGTCACCTCATAAGGGAGTAGGTACAGTTTCCGCGGGGCCTCTCTTTTGCCCCCTCTTTTACGGGCTTGTACCCAGTCCCTTATGAGGTTGACTTTTTTTGATAAGCGCAACCTCATATCTCCAAATCTCCTCATGATTTGATCCTGGCTCCTCTGGACGTCACACACCAATCTAACCGCATTGGTGATAGACTCTCAGAGGGCCTTCTTAACGTGCGCATCTGTCAACCTCCTCTTGTTCCCAAACAGCTGGGGATAAAAGTCCTTGACGGCGTGGACCAGTGCACCGCTCTCCTCCCTGGTGAACCTGGGAGCTGACATGCCTGCTTGGTTTGATACTATAATATATAAATATATAAATATATATACTGCCTGCAGGCATTAGAGAACTGACAAAGATGGCAACGTGTAATGGACTTTTATATGGTGAAGTAAACATGAGATGCACCATGGTACAAGTTATCTGTACATCTGATTGGATAAAAGTTTGAAATATTGGTAGAATGTCTGTGAGACCATCCTGACTCAAGTTGTGTTTGTGTGATGAACTCGGATTGGCCATTCCTTAATGTTTCATATCTTAGTAACTTCTTTACACATACCTCTTGGTGGTGCTGTTACTTCATTTTTCATGTAGACTTATTTGTAACTCATGGGCCTGTCATGCGGATATGTGTGACGCAGATTTAATATCCGTGATCCGTTAAATATTAATGATTAAATTCTCTTTATTATTATTAAATGTTGTAGACATTTTTCGGTTTAATAACGGTCTGTTTCTTTAATACAAATACACATTTAATATTGTATGTCTTTATTGTTCATAAAATCCATTTCTTGACTTATTGTGAAGTATTGATATTGCTCTATTAAATGTATTTCATAATGCACATTGATTGTGTGCTATTGCGTGACATTAGACTAATGTTTAAAGATGCTAATCTGGTGTTTCAAGATGCGTTTCCCACGCAATATTTCTGAATGTTCAAATTCAGGTTATAATGTCAGTAACTTGGATAATCTGTTTATAAATGTTAAACTACAGGTTTGTTTGTTATTTGTAAATAAACCTCGAGCTTGTATTTGTCGGAAGTGCTCATATATGTTATTGTGCAATGGCGTCTTTATTTTTAAATAGACATTACAAACAAACAATTGTATCAAATGATCTGTAGAGATAGAAAATTGTTTAGACTTTAAAATGTAAATCAATTTATCTTAGTATTTAGATATCCGCAACAGAAGAAATTTAAATGCACATGGTTGAGCCAATCACATAAGGCATCTCTGTGCATCCACCAATCTTCATCTACTGAGCCTATCTCGATATGCTTTTCAAGCAAAGTATGTCAAGATAAGAAGAGAAGTAAATACACTCTTTAAATCTCTTAAAGGGACACTGCCCAAACAAATTTAGCGTTCGTGATTCAGATTGAGCATGAAATGTTAAACAACTTTATAATTTAATCCGATTCTCAAATGTTAAGAATTATCTTGTTATCTTTCTTTGCAAATCAATAATGATATTTTAGATTACGGACAATTGTTTCCAAAAACCTGGGTTGTCCTTGATGATTGTTGGATAAATTAATCCAACCAAAAAAAACAAGTTCTGTCCAGAGTACTGAAGCAAATAAATTATCTATTTAATGCCTTATTTTTAAAGTAATGATAGCAACATCACAAGGAGCATTCATAATATGAGTCAATTTTTAAAGTTGCTTAAAATAGAATACTCATTCAGAATGTATAAATCATTAATTTTTTAACTGTCTCCCTTTAAGTATATTTTGAGTTCATGTCCCTTTAAAGAAACATTTCACAATAATGCTTTAAATATCAGAAACCTAGGCACCTTCCTTTTGCTAAATTAGTATAACATATGAGTAAAGCAAATTTAGATTAACTTCTGAATTGTTTTACACACTGACTGAAATATATATTGTAAAGGAGGTATTTTGGAGCCTTCAACTTAGAGGGACATTAATCTATCTGTTATGTATGCATTTTGGATAAGATTATAATATTTGAACAACTTAATATGTTTTGTTATTCAATCATTAGATTGTAATTATATATATTCTTGGATTAAATACATATCTACATAGGCTATTTTGATGCTGATTGTTGGTTGCACATAGATGCCTTATGTAATTGACTAAGATATGTGCATTGATGTATTTTTTTAAAAGTATATTTAAAGACTGAATGTAATTCTATAGTACTTTCTAAATATGTTTAAATTCTTTTATGAATTTTTTAAAAATCAATACACAATATACTTTGTGAATGTCCCTTTAAGGACCAAAACATTTGGAATGTTGATTTAACATTGTCAAAATAAACTAAAGGGGAATGAAAATTATATATAGATATGTGATGTCTAACCCAAGAGGTAAGATTTTAAAAACTACATAATATTAATAACTATAGTTAAATGACTCCACTAGAAAATTACATCGATTAACCTGGCATCCAATAACTAGCTTGTGAAAAATATCAAGTTAAATGACCTACCATTTATAAAAGTAAAAATTAAAATAATTTCGAAAATAATGTTTTGAGATACCTAAGGAAGATACAAGATCTTATAAAATTAATTTTACATTCAACAACACTGTCACTTTAATGTAATTCAACCACTTCCCCTTCTTAAAAGTGAAAACAAATAATTTATGACAAATTTTGACTACATATCCGAAATTATTTTAACATCTAAGAATTTCAAAAGAAAAGCATCGATGGATCTCACTCCCCAATTAATTTAAAAAAGATAGTTTAATTTAATATTCTCTGAATCAGTGGATTTTATACAATTAATGCATTATTTGATCTTATGCATGTGCTTGTCAAATAGCCAACTACCAGTCATGGGAGTCAAATTATTTTTTTATTGACAGATTATATGGATATTTATTATAATCTGTTCAAAAGAGTGTATTTAATAATAAAATGTTTATTATTACCATTTAAAAAAAAAATAAGTTTCTGAAACAAAAAAATATTCCTGGAAGTCATCAGATGACAATCTGAAAAAAAAAAAAAAAAATGAAGTTAATACACACGTTGTCAAATATTCATAAAATACATTTACAATCATCTTGTGTCTATGCTCTAACTTTGTTCAACATTTTTTAAAGATATTTATTAATTAAATTGTTTAAAAAAAACCAAAAAAAACATACACCATTATATTGTGTAATAAAAAATAAATTTAAATATCCAAATTTCTAATTCTACATAATAATGTATATCACATTTCAATAATATATATTTATGATGAACATAAATGTAATATTTCATGTCCATTCAAATACCTCTATATCAACTATAATATGTATTCCTTTTTCTGATTGTGATCCCTAAATATCTAATGATGAAATAAGTATGACTAATGTATGTAAGCTACCAATAATCAACATTCTTCCTGTGATTCTTAACTAGCATGCATTGGTACACCAACCTGGATAATGCATGGTCTTTGAAAGTCAATTCAGGGGTAAACTGTTGATCTTCAATAGGTGTCTTATTCATCAGTTCATAAAATAGAGGACTGGGAAATACCATCTAAAAAAGTAAAATCATCTAAGTGTCTGATTGTGATGCCTAAATATCTAATTATGAACTAAATATGACTAATATATGTAAGCTACTAATATTCAACAGTCTCCACTAGCATGCATTGGTACACCAACCTGGATAATGCATGGTCTTTGAAAGTCAATTCAGGGGTAAACAGTTGTTCTTCAATAGGTGTCTTATTCATCAGTTCATAAAATAGAGGATTAAAATCCAATCTAAAAATTAGAAAATCATCTAAGTGTCTGATTGTGATGCCTAAATATCTAATTATGAACTAAATATGACTAATGTATGTAAGCTACTAATATTCAACAGTCTTCACTAGCATGCATTGGTACACCAACCTGGATAATGCATGGTCTTTGAAAGTCAATTCAGGGGTAAACAGTTGCTCTTCAATAGGTGTCTTATTCATCAGTTCATAAAATAGAGGATTAAAATCCAATCTAAAAATTAGAAAATCATCTAAGTGTCTGATTGTGATGCCTAAATATCTAATTATGAACTAAATATGACTAATGTATGTAAGCTACTAATATTCAACAGTCTTCACTAGCATGGATTGGTACACCAACCTGGATAATGCATGGTCTTTGAAAGTCAATTCAGGGGTAAACAGTTGCTCTTCAATAGGTGTCTTATTCATCAGTTCATAAAATAGAGGACTGGGAAATACCATCTAAAAAAGTAAAATCATCTAAGTGTCTGATTGTGATCCCTAAATATCGAATTAAGAACTAAATATGACTAATGTATGTAAGCTACTAATATTCAACAGTCTTCACTAGCATGCATTGGTACACCAACCTGGATAATGCATGGTCTTTGAAAGTCAATTCAGGGGTAAACAGTTGATCTTCAATAGGTGTCTTATTCATCATTTCAAAAATAGAGGACTGGGAAATACCATCTAAAAATTATAAAATCAACTAAGTGTCTCCAATAGGATGCCTCCACAGCCTTATTCTATCAAATAGTTGGCACTTACTATGTGAACATGTCTTTGTATGGTTTTCAAGGTCAGCAGATTTGAAAGATAATGCCAGACATGATCCCATTGTTATACTTCAATTTCAATCTTGGATTTTTCCACTGTCAGTCTGGGCAATCTTCACTGTCAGGCTTCTAATTCTTCCCTTTCAGTCTTTAGATTAAGTCAGCTCCCTAATGGCAGAAAAAGTTTAAAAAAAATTACTACAAGTGTGTGAATCAGTTCTGTACCCCTCTCCCACCCCCCATTTCATAATAAATTTCTGTCACTAGCTTACTAAGCATGTGTAGCATCTTGTGTTATTTTCTATCAAGTGTGAAGATGAGTCATATTGAGCAGAACAAACCTCTAATGTGTGACATTGAACCATAGTCATGCTAGAGGATCCCTTTCTGAGTATTTACATTTTAAGTAATGTGTAAACTAAATACTAGTTTAGAAAATGTATGCCATATGATGTATTTGTGTACAATTCATGCCAGCAACAGTCCATACATTTATACTTACCATCTGATGTCCTCTTTAAAAACCAGGTGGCAAAGACTCGCTACAGGACCCAATGCCCAGAGCATCACCTATATTAATAAATGAAACACATTTTTAGCATTTGATGAACAATCCTAACATGTTTGCACAATTCTCTTCTTGTCATTTCCCTAGAGTTCACATCTATTGCCAATACTCCAGTCTAACTTCTATTCTTTACCGTCTAAAGTGGCGGTTGATGACGTCTGCTCTGACATTGAGCCCCTCGTCCCGGAATGGCCCCTCTAGAACAGGATCATCCTCCTCATCTCTGAGGAGGTTTCTGTCCACCGGGACGGCCTGCAGCATCCCAGCCCGCTGTGCAATATTATGCAGAACGCTACAGGCTACAACGATCTTAGCCACCTTCTTTGGGTTGTACTGGAGGGCTCCTCCCGACCTGTCCAGGCACCTGAACCTCATCTTCAGGAGCCCGAACATCTGTTCAACCACCGCCCTGGTTCTCTTATGAGCCCTATTGTAGCGCTCCTCAGACACATCAGTCGGGCTACACAAGGGGGTAATGAGCCAAGGCCGGCTCATGTACCCAGAATCACCTATAAATTATGAACAGAACATAATTCAAACAGAATCCTCAAAATAGTATTTGGAGTCAAATAAAAAGTTTTGTACACGATAATCCAGTAACAAATTTTTTATAAAAAATAAAAAATGCTAGTTCTATATTATTCTCTATCTTCTCATTTCATCTGAGACATGCTACATATGCATATTTCTCCTAAACCAAGCCTTGTGTAAAATGCTAACTACATGGTTACATTGCATTCTCTATCTGAGCATTTAAGGTAAGACATGCTACATATCTGCATTGAACTAAAACTAGACATTAGCGGAAAGAGACAATGACATGGTTAAATTGCATTAGCTAATATCTTCCCATTTCAGCTAAGACATGCTACATATGCATATTTCTCCTAAACCAAACCTTGTGTAAAATGCTAACTACATGGTTACATTGCATTCTCTATCTGAGCATTTAAGGTAAGACATGCTACATATCTGCATTGAACTAAAACTAGACATTAGCGGAAAGAGACAATGACATGGTTAAATTGCATTAGCTAATATCTTCCCATTTCAGCTAAGACATGCTACATATGCATATTTCTCCTAAACCAAACCTTGTGTAAAATGCTAACTACATGGTTACATTGCATTCTCTATCTGAGCATTTAAGGTAAGACATGCTACATATCTGCATTGAACTAAAACTAGACATTAGCGGAAAGAGACAATGACATGGTTAAATTGCATTAGCTAATATCTTCCCATTTCAGCTAAGACATGCTACATATGCATATTTCTCCTAAACCAAACCTTGTGTAAAATGCTAACTACATGGTTACATTGCATTCTCTATCTGAGCATTTAAGGTAAGACATGCTACATATCTGCATTGAACTAAAGCTAGACATTAGCGGAAAGAGACAATGACATGGTTAAATTGCATTAGCTAATATCTTCCCATTTCAGCTAAGACATGCTACATATGCATATTTCTCCTAAACCAAACCTTGTGTAAAATGCAAACTACATGGTTACATTGCATTCTCTATCTGAGCATTTAAGGTAAGACATGCTACATATCTGCATTGAACTAAAGCTAGACATTAGCGGAAAGAGACAATGACATGGTTAAATTGCATTAGCTAATATCTTCCCATTTCAGCTAAGACATGCTACATATGCGTATTTCTCCTAAACCAGACCTTGTGTAAAATGGCAACTAAATGGTTACATTGCATTCTTTATCTGAGCATTTAAGGTAAGACATGCTACATATCTGCATTGAACTAAAGCTAGACATTAGTGGAAAGAGACAATGACATGGTTAAATTGTATTAGCTAATATCTTCCCATTTCAGCTAAGACATGCTACATATGCATATTTCTCCTAAACCAAACCTTGTGTAAAATGCTAACTACATGGTTACATTGCATTCTCTATCTGAGCATTTAAGGTAAGACATGCTACATATCTGCATTGAACTAAAACTAGACATTAGCGTGGGAAAAAAAAAATGGTTAAATTGCATCCTATAGCTGAACATTACGCTAACATTTTAAAACTACAGTGGCAATTGTCAAACTAATTAACCATGTTGTGCACAAATACTCACCAACGAGATAACCAGGGGGCATTTGTCTTTCCTCAAACTGTCTCCACAGGGACGACTGAAAGAGGATGCGGGCATCATGACAAGCTCCTGCAAAATTCGCACACACATGCATAATCCTCATCCGTGCGTCACAAACATACTGCACGTTGAGGCTATGAAAATGTTTGCGATTTCTGAAGGGCAAGTCATCAATTGGAGCACGCAGCGCAATGTGGGTACAATCTATGGCTCCCAAGACATTGGGCAATTCAGCAATATCAAAGAATTCCCGCTTCAGGCGCCTCCAATCAGCATCATTCTGTGGGAATCCTATGTATTGCTTACTGATACGTACCATGGCGTCCAGAAAGTTATCAAACACCACAGAGAATGTACCTTGAGCCAGGCCATGCATGTACAGTTCTCCGGATTGAAAACTCCCGGAGGCCAGGACGTATAGACAGCTTAGCATCTTACTCATGGGGGGAACAGCAGTCCTTATTTGTATACGTGGCTCCAAATGAGGTTTAAGAAGATCGTAAAGGCCAATGAGCTGTTCGCGATCGAGCCGATACTTATCATAAACCTCAAAGTCGCTCATGTTTTCCAAGGTGGGTCTCACCCTGTAGACACAAGGACCTCGAAACAGATGACCCCTTTGTCTCAGTCTGAGCCGCCGAGGCTGCCTGATTCGATCAACAGCTAGTTCGCCAATAGCAGCACCAGCAGCGTCTAACATGTCATCGTCATCCATCTTTCAAAACAGCGTAACAAGGTATGCACTTGATCTGATGTGGATCACAAGTGATGCTTTGGCCATGTTGTTTGGGGGATTTATAGTACAATTAGTCCAATGGTAGTGAGTTTGTAATGATTGCTAATTGTATTCACTTGTTTGTATGTGAGCGGCGCGAATGCTTTCACAGTGGACGTTTTTTTGTTGTTTGCTGAAATGTTGTTTTCCAACAATGAATCTCAATGTGAAAGTGTCAAATATCACACATACAGTGCATGTTCATATGCGTAATCGATATTTCTTAAACGCGATCTTATAGTAACAAGCACACGTCCAGGCTAACATGAATGAAAGTGCATAGTTGTGTATAATGTGCATCGAATGTGATCGATCAATGTTGCTGCAATATTGTTTGTAAACGATAAAGTAACATCTGCCATCTGTAGTATTGTATATATAAATGATTGCCGAGCTGTCAATATTGTATGCGTCCCTTTCAAATCGCAATAATTATTCAGAACTTCCCGTCTGCCATCTGTAGTATTATATATATAAGTGATTGCCGAGCTGTCAATATTGTATGCGTCCCTTTCAAATCGCAATAATTATTCAGAACTTCCCGTCTGCCATCTGTAGTATTGTATATATAAGTGATTGCCGAGCTGTCAATATTGTATGCGTCCCATAAAAATGGCACTAATACTGAAGCACTTCCGGCTGTCATCTGTAGTATTGTATATATAAGTGATTGCCGAGCTGTCAATATTGTATGCGTCCCATTAAAATGGCACTAATACTGAATAACTTCCGGCTGTCATCTGTAGTATTGTATATATAAGTGATTGCCGAGCTGTCAATATTGTATGCGTCCCTTTAAAATCGCAATAATTATTCAGAACTTCCCGTCTGCCATCTGTAGTATTATATATATAAGTGATTGCCGAGCTGTCAATATTGTATGCGTCCCTTTAAAATCGCAATAATTATTCAGAACTTCCCGTCTGCCATCTGTAGTATTATATATATAAGTGATTGCCGAGCTGTCAATATTGTATGCGTCCCTTTCAAATCGCAATAATAATTCAGAACTTCCCGTCTGCCATCTGTAGTATTATATATATAAGTGATTTGCGATCTGACAATATTTATTAATTGTCCCATTCAAATCTCCCTAATAATGCTGTTCCAAACTGTTGTTTACGTATATGTTGTATTGTAGTATTGAGTGTTAAAGTTCAGAAAGGGGCGGTACAGTCGTGAATCTGTGATGTGTATGGTTGAATCTTCTAATGACGTCATGATATTATTAACCTGCCTATGTAGTTCTGAAATCCTCATTGTGTTGTTGTATTGTGCTGCATTGTTATTGTGTGCTGAATAAAATCTAAATGTGTGCTTTGTGGTTGCGTGATGGGTGATGCGTGTTATGTACATGTACGTATATATTGTGATTGTGTCCCACATATGCTGACTTCTATATAGCGGTCTGGCATTGTTGTTCCTTCCCATAAAGTGACATCTGTAATCTGGTGTAATGATGTTCTTGTTGTACGTAATTCCTAATGGTTTCTGGTGAGTGAATCATGATGTTAAAAGTACATTAAAATCCATATGTTGTGTTTTGTGATTCCTCTAGAGAATGTAATGTGTTTTTCCCCCATCATTTGAATGCACATGTATGAGTGAATGTTAAAAGTAATGTATGTGCATCCATGACTGATCATGTGTTAAGCCTATGTAGATATGCAGTTGCTGCAAGCATATGAGTTGAATAACTGAAATGCAATAATAAAGGTAAATGAGAATTGTTTCCCATTGTGTAGTGTTTGTGAATCCAGAAAATTTGACATTATTTTTGTGTCCGTTTAAATGTAATATTTTTTTGTATAAAATTTTGTTACTAGTGATGTTGATTTGTAGTTGATGTAATCTAAAAGTGTGAAACAATTTAATGGTGTTGTGAATATTCAATAATTAAAATCCATAAATCCACCATAGGGAAATAGTCATTTCTTGATCTATTTATCATAGCTGGGTCTAACGCATAAAATCATGTATTTTCTAGCGCTGGTATTTGGAGTTTTTCTGTCTACGCTATTTGCGTGCGTTAGGGAAATGTGGGTTTCGCGTGCACGAGCACGTCTTCCCAATAGAAGTCAATGGAGGCTCTAAAAATTGGTCTTTTTTTTTTTCTAAGACTGGTTTTCATCGTAAAGTGAGTGACGTCATGAGCTTGTGTGAAAAAGTAACTAAATCGTGTTCTTTTTGTAATAAATAAATATTTTTTGTATGTCATGTGGTGTATATTGTTTGTATGCATCGATGAGTGTATATTTGTGATAATGTTATTAGTTAGATGTAGGTATATGAGGGTCTTTTCCCGTGTGTCAATGTAAGTCAATGGGAAAATGGATTTGTGTTTTTTTTTTCTAACACCCGAGATCTCGCAACTTTGATCATTTGTATTTGGATGAAAAATTATTAAAATTTAAAAATAAACATAGTGTAGTGTTTGTATAAGTGTAAGTGTAGTTTGTGTAATATTTGTTTTGTGATTCGTGGATGTTTATTTTGTCGGTATATGTTTACTACTGGGTCTGAGGTGTCGGTAGAAATTTGAGCGTTGAGTGATTTTTGAGTGTCGGTAAATGAACTCTAAATACCGGAGTCCGTAAGAAACCCGCGTTAGGGGCCTCTAACGCTGGTTTTAACGGCTAACGCCAAACTCCAAATCTAGGCCTATGTTAATCCTATTTAAAACTAAATACTTACCTTTAAAATAAACCCTAATATAGCTACAATATAAATAATAATTATATTGTAGCTATTTTAGGATTTATTTTTATTTTACAGGCAAATTTCAATTTATTTTAACTAGGTACAATAGCTAATAAATAGTTATTAACTATTTAATAGCTACCTAGTTAAAATAAAGAGAAATTAACCTATAAAATAAAAACTAACCTAAGTTACAATTACACCTAACACTACACTATACTTAAATAAATTATTCCTATTTAAAACTAAATACTTACCTGTAAAATAAACCCTAAGATAGCTACAATATAATTAATAATTACATTGTAGCTATTTTAGGATTTATATTTATTTACAGGTAACTTTGTATTTATTTTAGCTAGTTAGAATAGTTATTAAATAGTTATTAACTATTTAATAACTACCTAGCTAAAAGAAATACAAAATGACCTGTAAAATAAATCCTAACCTAAGTTACAATTATACCTAACACTACACTATCATTAAATTAATTAAATAAATTACCTACAAATAACTACAATTAAATACAATTAAATAAACTAACTAAAGCATAAAAAATAAAAAAATAAGTTACAAACATTTAAAAAATATTCCAACAATTTTACGCTACTTACACCTAATCAAAGCCCCCCAAAATAAAAAAATGCCCTACCCTATTCTAAATTAAAAAAAGTTCAAAGCTCTTTTACCTTACCAGCCCTTAAAAGGGCCTTTTGCGGGGCATGCCCCAAAGAATTCTGCTCTTTTGCCTGTAAAAGAAAAATACAACCCCCCCCCCCAACATTAAAACCCACCACCCACATACCCCTAATCTAACCCAAACCCCCCTTAAATAAACCTAACACTACCCCACTGAAGATCATCCTGCCTTGAGTCGTGTTCAGCCAGCCCACCCACCGATGGAACTGAAGAGGAGATCCGGAGCGGCAGAAATCATCATCCAGGCAGCGCTGAAGAAATCTTCCATCCGATGAAGTCATCATCCAGGCGGCGCTGAAGAAGTCTTCCATTCGATAGAAGTCTTCATCCAAGCGGCGTCTTCAATCTTCATCCATCTGGAGCTGAGCCATCTTCAGACGAGCCGACGCGGAGCCATCCTCTTCTTCCCGACGACTAACGACGAATGGATATTCCTTTAAGGGACGTCATCCAAGATGGCGTCCCTTCAATTCCGATTGGCTGATCGGAACAGCCAATAGAATGTGAGCTCAATCTAATTGGCTGATTGGATCAGCCAATCGGATTGAACTTCAATCTGATTGGCTGATTCAATCAGCCAATCAGATTTTTCCTACCTTAATTCCGATTGGCTGATAGAATCCTATCAGCCAATCGGAATTGAAGGGACGCCACCTCGGATGACGTCCCTTAAAGGAATATCTATTCGTCGTTAGACGTCGGGAAGAAGAGGATGGCTCCTCGTCGGCTCGTCGGAAGATGGCTCCGCTCCGCTCCGGATGGATGAAGATTGAAGACGCCGCTTGGATGAAGGCTTCTATCGGATGGAAGACTTCTTCAGCGCCGCCTGGATGATGACTTCATCGGATGGAAGATTTCTTCAGCGCCCCTTGGATTATGACTTCTGCCGCTCCGGATCTCCTCTTCAGTTCCATCGGTGGTCGGCTGGCTGAACATGACTCAAGGTAGGATGATATTCAGGGGGGTAGTGTTAGGTTTATTTAAGGGGGGTTTGGGTTAGATTAGGGGTATGTGGGTGGTGGGTTTTAATGTTGGGGGGGTTGTATTTTTCTTTTACAGGCAAAAGAGCAGAATTCTTTGGGGCATGCCCCGCAAAAGGCCCTTTTAAGGGCTGGTAAGGTAAAAGAGCTTTGAACTTTTTTTAATTTAGAATAGGGTAGGGCATTTTTTTTATTTTGGGGGGCTTTGTTATTTTATTAGGGGGCTTAGATTAGGTGTAAGTAGCTTAAAATTGTTGTAATATTTTAGTTAGTTTATTTAATTGTAGTTATTTGTAGGTAATGTATTTAATTAATTTAATGATAGTGTAGTGTTAGGTTTAATTGTAACTTAGGTTAGGATTTATTTTACAGGTAATTGTGTATTTCTTTTAGCTAGGTAGTTATTAAATAGTTAATAACTGTTTAATAACTATTCTAACTAGCTAAAATAAATACAAAGTTACCTGTAAAATAAATATAAATCCTAAAATAGCTACAATGTAATTATTAATTATATTGTAGCTATCTTAGGGTTTATTTTACAGATAAGTATTTAGTTTTAAATAGGAATAATTTATTTAAGTATAGTGTAGTGTTAGGTGTAATTGTAACTTAGGTTAGTTTTTATTTTATAGGTTAATTTCTCTTTATTTTAACTAGGTAGCTATTAAATAGTTAATAACTATTTATTAGCTATTGTACCTAGTTAAAATAAATTGAAATTTGCCTGTAAAATAAAAATAAATCCTAAAATAGCTACAATATAATTATTATTTATATTGTAGCTATATTAGGGTTTATTTTAAAGGTAAGTATTTAGTTTTAAATAGGATTAACTTAGTTAATAAGAGAAAGATTATTTAGATTTATTTAATTAATATTTAAGTTAGGGGGGTGTTAGGGTTAGTGTTAGACTTAGGTTTAGGGGTTAATAATTTTATTACAGTGGCGGCGGTGTAGGGGGGGCAGGATAGGGGTTAATAAATGTATTATAGGTGGCGACAGTGTAGGGGGGCAGATTAGGGGTTAATAAGTTTAAGATAGGTTGCGGCAGGGTCATGGAGCGGCGGTTTAGGGGTTAAACTATTTATTTAGTTGTGGCGGGGTCCGGGATCGGCAGGATAGGGGTTAATATATTTATTATAGCTGGCGGCGGTATAGGGGGGGCAGGATAGGGGTTACTAGGTATAATGTAGGTGGCGGAGTTGTCCGGGAGCGGTGGTTTAGGGGTTAATACATATATTATAGTTGCGGCGGGCACCGGGAGCAGCGGTTTAGGGGTTAATACATATCTTATAGTTGCGGCGGGCACCGGGAGCGGCGGTTTAGGGGTTAATAAATTTATAAGAGTTGCGGGGGGCCTAGTAGCAGCGGTTTAGGGGTTAGTAACTTTATTTAGTTGCGGGGGGCTCCGGGGGCGTCGGTATAGGGGGTAGAACAGTGTAGTTAGTGTGGGTGCTTAGTGACAGGGGTATCAATAAAGCTGTCAAAAAGCCGAAGAGCAGCGAGATCGGATGTGTGATAACTCTCACAGTCCGCTGCTCATCGCCCGGAACTTAGTGCGCGGCTTTTTGACAGCTTTTTTGATAACTTAGGTGAACGTATTCAGGTCCGCGGCGGCGATGTGAGGCGAGCTTAGGCGGGCGTATTGGACCGGCGAAGACAGGTAAAGTAGATGGCTTGATAACTACCCCCCCCCACAGAGTGAAACGGAGGCGTCACGCAACTTGGAGTGTTTATACCAGAGTATAAGTAGTCATATAGAGTTTGCAGACTGAATATAAATTTTGTAGTATGTTTTAACATATAATATGTGCCAGTGTAGTTTCAGACATCCATCCCAATCACATAAAATATATACAAGTCAGCACACTCTTTCACATACACAGAAGCTTAAATGTATATAAGCTGTAGCCTCAGATATGTCGTTTTCCAAGATTGCAATCTGTATATAAACTCTGAATAAATGTATGGCTAATGAGGTTATGGCCACAACTATTAGTGAATCCCAGGATGCAATCAGCATAAGGTCCTCAGAGTAAATGTGGCAATTATGTACAGAGAGCAAACAAGTCAATGTCCAGAATAGTGTGTGAGGCTGGTTAAAGTAAAAAGTATCTAGTGACACAAGTAGATTTCAAGCAGGGGTATGTACAAACACAGTTCCGTTATGAAAGTCTGACACAAAGAGTTTGTAAGCTGAGTTATGAGGCAGTGCTGACAAGTTACCGGATTACCTAGAAGAGGTATACAGACTGGTTATCCTGTGAGCTGTGATCCAGGTGATGAGAGGAACTCCGGCTATGCTGCTGAGATGACAGGCACAGCTTGCAGCTAGAGAGAGCGGCAGATGCCGATAGAGCTGGGAAGAAGCCGGGCGTGACGTCACATGCTCACGGAGCAACAAACAAGACGGCTCCTAACACAGGCAACTTGGTTCCGGGTAAGGTTGGAAACAAAACAATTACCAGAAAAGATGTAGCCACAGAGGATATCCCAAGCAGTAGGGATTAGCACAGGAGATAGCTACAATTGTAGAAATCCGAGCTAGACAGCAGGGAAGGGCTAGGTGTCTTCGTAGGAACTCAGAGAGTCTAAGCACAGACAAATTACCAAGCAGGGAGTTGAATAAGGAGGAGCCTTATATAGGGATAAGTAGAGGTGGTAATTAAAGGTACAGTACTGTACATGCCAAATCCCTGAGACTTTTTCAAGTTGGCAGGTATTCAACAAAACTGTCACGCACATCATTTGAGTCAGTTATGATCACAAATTCATGAATACCATGTTCAATGGCAATTTCAATGGTTTTTAGAACAGCAGTGAGTTCTGCAACTTGACTGGATCTTGGTCCAATGTTGAAACCTATAGATATATTTGGGAATACATTTGCCCAAGTTATACCAATGCCAGCAACTAATCTGCGCTCATTATCAATAGTGGCATGGTAAGAACAGCCATCAACATATACCCAAGGTAATGTTTGACAATGGTCCTCATTGTACATTTTATATGGGGAAAGCAATTGTTCCTCCAGGAAATCATCTTCTGATAATTCTTCCCCAGGATCTCTAGCAGTACAGTCGTGGAGCTCAGCAAGCCCCTGTGCGACTGGATTCTTTTTATTCTGCTTGTAGCGAATTTCTACGGGCCAGCCTTGTAAGGAAAGAGTCCACGCTGTTATGCGGCTATTAGACAAATTCCCATCTCTTATTCTCTCACTTTGCAAATATAGCAAAGGCTGGTGGGCTGTTTCTACAATAATTTTCTCACCCTGTATATAGCTACAGAAATTTTGTAGAGCCCATACGGTGGATAAGAGGGCTTTTTCGCAATCGCTAAATTTTATTTCTACTGGGGATAGAGTTTTGCTCACATAAACAATGGCTTTGCTTAAAATATCATGCTTTTGGTATAAAACAGCACTCATGCTTATATCTGTGTAACCTGTCTCTAAGAAGAAAGGTTTACCACCTTCAGGGTACGCTAAGCAAGGTGCTTGAGTGAGTTTTCTCTTCAGCTCTCTGATGGCTGTCTCTTGAGTCTCACTCCAGTGCCATTTCACATCCTTCTTTAAAAGAAGTAGTAGTGGTTTAGCTAATTCTGCATAATTATCAATGAATTTGCGAGAATAATTCGTCATTCCCAGGAATGATCTCAATTCCTTTAAATTAGTTGGATTTTTAGAATTTACTATAGCTTCCACCTTTTTCTTCTGAGGATTTAGACCTCCAGAAGTAACTTCATGTCCCAAGAAGTTTACGCGAGTGCGGCACCATTGAGCTTTTTGCAGGGATAATTTGACACCTGCCCTTTTAAGTTGGCTGAGGATGTGTTTAAGCACTGCGATGTGTTTTTCAAAGTCTGTGCTTTTGATTAAAACATCATCAACATAAGATAAGGTCCCCCTTTCCAGTGCATCAGGCATAGCCTTGTGCATGAATACAGCAAATTCATGTCCAGAATTTATGTATCCAAAAGGAAGTCTCTGAAATGCATACTGAACCTTTTGGAAGGAGAATGCTAGCTTATATTGGTCCTCCTCATGTACCTTTATGGTCCAATATCCCTGTGCACAATCAATGGCAGTGAATATTTTGGATGCCTGCATTTGTGCTAGGCACTGGACAGCCAGACATGTACACTCGTTTGTTTAGTTGTCTTAAATCAGCATACAAACGCCATTGTACATTGGGCTTAAGAACACCTAGAATAGGATTATTATAAGAGCTGTGCACCTGTCGGGTACTACCCCTTTCTTTCAAGTTCCTTATGATTTCTGCAGGAGAATCATATGAAGCTAAAGGAAGTCTGTATTGTTTAACAAAGACAGGTGGTGCATTGGGATCTGTTTGTATTCTTGCAATGTGTAAGTCTGTAGTCTCACAGTCATAAGAATCCCTAGCAAAAATATCCTTGTACGCCATCAGGAGTTCTCGAAGCAGTTGGCATTCATCATCGCTGGAACAGCCATTAGCTAAGGATATTTGATCTTCGACTAGTTGCTGAAATCCTGGAAAGATTTCAGACTGTCCTATTTCATAGGCTTCTTCCAATCTAGAGGTGAGATCCCCTTGATTATAATTTACATTGCCCCAATGACTCTGGGTATTGGGGTATTCTTGCTGTTTGATCGGCTGATCAAATACTAGAGAGGCTTCTTCAAATTTACAAATTCCTTCCTCTGAGCTGAAGGGATAAATAGACTGAATTGTAAATAGACCCTCTGGCATAGATGCAAAGGATTGTTCTATTAATTGTTCTTCAGTTAAATATCCTTCAGGTATTGGCCCAATTATATTATTCTGGAATCCAAAAGTGTAATAACTTGATTCCAGTGCATATCCTATGGTAGTTCCCTTGGATAAGATTATATCCTGTGGGGTCATGTTATGTACAATAACATGTATTGGAATAGTTCCAATATTTACCATAGGAGTATAGGCCATTGTTATACCCAGATTTTGTATTCTATGGGAGGGGCAAATTAGTGTTTCAGAAGTTTTTCATTTCTGATCTCTCTTTCCCTGTAAGACACCTGCATATTCACAGCATATGGCAACTGCTTGTTTGATTTCAGGGCTGCACTTTCATCCTGAAATACTTCAAGGTCCCCCTTTAACCTGCTCCAGAGGCAAGAGTTAATCAAATCTATTTGTATGGCATATCTATGTAAGATATCATTGCCAATGTAAATTTGGTTATGGGGAGTGTTTAAAACTAAAAACAGGCGCTTCACTGACTTATTACCTATAGAGACAGATAATAAGCACTTAGCTGTGATGTTATAGCTTTCAAACCTGTCATCCAAGCTGTGGACACAGTGGTCTTGGGGAGAAAGATATTTAATCACTTTAGGTTCAGCTATCTGCGCTAATAAGCGTTCGCTTATATAGCTAGCTTCCTGTTTTAAGTTCAATTTAGCATACTTTGTTGTACCAAGGTCATGCACTTGTATAGGGATAAATAGATCCTCTTTAACTCTCTCAATTCCTGGGAGGTATTGAGCGTGACCCCCCCCTTAGGGATTTTATGATCCCCCTTGTGGAGAGATATGATTAATATATCGCCGTCTAAGGAAATATTCGCTATCTTTCCAGGCGAAATTTTAAAAGTATTATCATCAGACCCACTTAAAGGAGTCTGATCATCTATCTGTAGGATAGTGATTTCAGGTACAGAGTTATTCCTGAAATGAATCTCCACAGCATCTGGTTTCTCTTCCACCAGGTGACAGTTATGTCGGGGGCGAGATATACCAGATTTCTCATAATTAATAGGCCTTTTAACTTGTGACCAAATTACATTATTTATGCAATCAATTATGGTGCTTAATCTCTTCAGGAGATCACTACCAATAATTAAACGATCAGTTGGCAGATCCACTACAATGAGAGGGTGTCTTATGACCCTGTTCCCCAGTTTAAATTTTAACCATGCCGTACCGTGGACTTTTAGAGAGTCGCCCCCAACACCTACTAGTGAACCATCAAATTCTTTTATTTTAGGTTTGTGAGGTGTTAACTTATTTAGCTGCGTGTAGTACCTGTGGGATAAAATAGTTGCCTGAGACCCAGTATCAATTAATCCCATGATAGGGTTGGAGACTGAATCCTGCAGCTCAGCTAGTACATAATATCTCCCTGCAGTTTCTACCATTTCACACATAAAATTGGCATGATTGCACACTTGTGGGCTTCGCCACGTGTTACCTGAATCCGTTGCATTACCTGATGCAGAAGAGACTTCACTCTTACCGGTTCCCTCTATGACAGGGTCGACTGGGTTCTTGTGTACTGCATCTGTGGAAACAAGGTTAAGAGAACGCTGCAAAGGAAGGTATTTGTTAATGCTTTCTGTCCGAGGTTGCTCGTCATCACAGCTAAATCGCCCGTTTCCGGTCTGTGGGGAGAGAATATGATTAGTACCATTATTGACATTTATCATTTTATTTTGGATATCTCTCCCCTCCCTTTCAGGTGATATTGCATTATTTATGACTGCTTGTGGCACACTGCTGGCCACTGGCTGTACCCCTAAAAAAGTATTGTTCGGTTGCTGAGGCGTAAATGCTTGACTCATATTAGCGACTTGTTCGCTCATCCGAATTAGCTGGGTACTAAGTTGATCTACTTGATCATAGTTCATAAGTTACTTATACCCCTGGGCCTATCCCTTGATGTCCCATTTTAGTGATTCCTGGGCCCTTGGGTCCCCTCAGAATCAGGGCAGCAGTTTCTATCCTGGCGTGGTTGCCCCTGGGGTTCAACTTGTTCAGCGTTAGTATTTTGGGGAGCATTATTTATTTGGGGTGTCTGGTTACCCTGAGAATATCTTCGCCACTTATTGTATCTACCTTTGTGGGGATACCAATTATTTTGTGGGTATTCTTTTTGGGAATAATTATTTACCTGAGTATGTCCCCCACTTTGGTTATAGTCTCTCTGCGCCTCAGCCTGTGTTGGGGGAGGGGTAGAGTTAAACCTCTGTGGAGATGGCCTGTTTCCTTTGGCCACCTCCGCATAGGTTTTCTTTTTAGACTCTAAATTGATGGGGCTAGGTGACACCCTAGTTTCAGCCACTATTTTAGGATTGGGCTTTCTCTCCCTTTTATCCCCCTGTTCACCGGACTGCTGAATAGTCAGCTATTCCAATGAGCAGTTCTCATCAAAATCTCTAGCTAAATTAATTTTGATGGGTGCGGGCAGTGCTTCAAAAAATAAATTCACAAATTGTGAGCATTCAAATATGGGATTATCTTCAGCCATACTGTACGCACTTTTCAGTATAGAAAGGAATTCTATGGGGCTTTGAGTTGCACTACATTTTAAACCATATACAGCTATTTTCACTGCAGTTTTAGTGCAATGTTGCCCGAATTCCTTTCTGCACTGTCGCTTTGTCTCATCCCAGGAATGAACATTCATATCCTTTAGTGAAGCAAAGAATTTGTGATATTTACCTTCAAATACCCAGGTCAGAAATTCAATTTTTAACTGCTCACTTGTAACATTCATTATAGATAAAGTATTTTCAAAGGCCTCTAAGTGGACAATTTTGGAAGTGCCCCCCCCTTTGGAAAATGGGTGTACTGCATTCTTTAGGAATTTAATTATTGTTGGGGTGTCATACACTTTATTTAGTACATTACTGTATTTCATTGGGAACTTATTGTTTGAGTTAGGGTGCTTTTCATCTGTCCTATCTTTACTATGCTGAAATCGTACCCGTGTATTTTTATATGGGTTGTCTGGGAAGCTAGCTCCCCTTTCTGACCCGCTATAGTAACTGCCCTCTTCCTCTGAGGCGTAATAATCATCTTGTCTTCAGGAGTTAGGTAATTGCCTAGGGGAAAAAGTTATCTCTGGGCCTGAATTTGGGCTATAATTTGGGTACTTTTGTCTATCCTCCCGCCTGGTATCTGGAGACTCATTTCTGACCCAGTCCTTAATTGAGTTAAACATTTCAGCATTAGTGTTATTACATAAAGGTTCCTTATTACTGCTGATTTGTCTCTTTAATTTATTTATTTCTTGTTCATATCCTTTTTCAGCCTCACGAAATCTAGCTTTTAAAGTTTTATTTTAATTTTGGCATTTTTCATATTCTTCTTCTAAAGCTTTAAATTCAGCCACTTTTTATTAGCTTCTAGAACCTCTACCTTTCTGTGAATAAAGGTTTCTTCAAATTCCCATAATGAATAATTTTCAACCCTTAGCCGTCCTAATTGTCTGTCTTGTCCTGCGATTTGGCTAGACATCTCACAGCTCAAATACATTAGGATCGGCCAAGTTTTGAAAATTAATTCATCACGTCCCCTAAATTCCGTGCATTTATTAAGTTGCAGAAAATTTGGTATAATTCACCATTTTTGAACCACATATCTCTAACTAAATATTTGGCCTTAGCTTTACACAGTAAAGTCACAAAACAACTTCCATGATTTAAATAGGGCATATAATTTTAAACAACTTTCCAATTTACTTTTATTACCAATTTTGCTTTGTTCTCTTGGTATTCTTAGTTGAAAGCTAAATCTAGGAGGTTCATGTGCTAATTTCTTAGACCTTGAAGACTGCCTCTAATCGGAAAGCATTTTCATATTTTTTCACCACTAGAGGGCGTTAGTTCATGTGTTTCATATAGATAACATTGAGCTCTGGCACGTGAAGCTCCTAAGAGCAAACACTGATTGGCTAAAAATGCATGTCTTTCAAAAGAACTGAAATAAGGAAGCAGTTTGCAAAGGCTTAGATACAAGGTAATCACAGAGGTAAAAAGTATATTATTATAACTGTGTTGGTTATGCAAAATTGGGGAATGGGTAATAAAGGGATTATCTACCTTTTTAAACAACAAAAATTCTGGTGTTTACTGTCCCTTTAATATACATGGAGACATCGTCCCCAATATAAAGTCTAGTCATGAGGTGGTTCATGACTTCTAATTTGAGAGTTTTTGCCTGAACCATTTCATGGATAGAGAATCTTGGGGAGGGCACAATTTCATCATGTACAGAAACGCTAGCATTACTTTTTGCTGAAGACATCGTTATTTTAGTGTTGTACTTAATAAGATAAAAATGCTAATACAATTTTGACCAATAAGAGAGAGAAAAAAATTGTATTTAAAAAGAAAAAAAATATTAATTTTGAAATATGAAAAATTAATATTTTTATGAATTTTGAAATATGAAAATTAATATTTTTATTAATTTTTCAAAAAATTAATTTTTAATAATATTTCAAAATATTAATATCAATTCTTGAAATATGAAAATCAATATTTAAATTTTCAAAAAAAAAATTATATTTTCAAAATATTAATTTCGAAATATGAAATGTTTTCTCTTTTTTATAATAATTTCTATTTACTGCAAATATATCACATCAATATGATAAATATTAATAATATCTCATGCAAAGTGCCTCCAAACAATATGTCAGTATATGGCTGGGTTATAACACAATATATTTAATAATTATTCTTTAAAATAAACCCACAATCAAATATGCATATACTAAGACAATAAAATTAATATAAATTCTTGAATTATTTTTATTAGTTGATATCTATAAACACATTGAAATATATTTGTAGGAACCAGAGTATGAGTCAATATTATACACGTTTAAAACTATTAAAATATGCTATGCAAGTTCTTAAAAGTTTACCTTTAAAACTAGCCTTATTCACAATAGCCTTTCATTCAATTAACACAATGAGATATTAGCTACTAGCATTCAACAGTACAATCAGCTATATAGCTACAATTTGGTTCTAATATAATTCTAATTAGGACACTAAAAGTACATATATTCTTAATGTAAACAGTTACTTTAAATATCCATTTATTTAAACTGGAACAAATTCTTAGTTACTTATAATTAAAACCAGTTCTAAGATATATATCTATATTGCAAAGATAAACAACTTAACATATAAAAGGCAAGTTTAACACTATACTATATAAGTCAGCTTCAAAACTTGTTTGTCCCACCTCATATAAGGATAAGTGTAATTGCAATTGATAAGAAAAAGTATGGCCCACTTTGCTTATAGTTTGACTGTGTCCCACCCAACAGTTTTCAGTCAAGTTAGCAAAATCATCAGCAGCCAGCTTCTTCCCCTATCCTGCATACAACTTATATTGTCTAATCATAGGTGTGAAAAATGGGATGCCCTTGAAAACCTTGTCCCTTCTTATTGGTTCATTTTGGGAATGTATGTTGTCAGGGAGATGCATCCTTGTCAACAACCAATGTTGTCAGGGAGATGCATCCTTGTCAACAACCAATCATCTCCCGGCTGCAACTCCTGCATCACAACACCGGATTTTGGCCATCGGGGGCAGCATGACAAACAAACAGATTCATTTAACCATTTCTAACATTTTTAACAATTTAATACATTTTTATAAAGTGATCATTTATCAGACCATAACTTTTTGCATCAATCACTTACAACCTTAATTCCAGACAGGGTAGCATCATGTCAATTTCTTGATTATTTTAATATGAAACATCAAATTCTTTTTAATATCATATTACATTAAAGAAATTTATATTGCTAACTATTCCAAAATTAATAGCATTTAAAATCCTGATACATATATTCATACAAATACAGCATGCTTTATATTCAGTACTGCACTGTATCCCAACATGAATATAATATATTTCATAATTCTAATAAATCTTGAATGCATGAATCTTGTCTATGCAGATCTGAAATAAAATAATAGGGTTATTAATTTTTATGTTAAAATATAAAATTTTCATATGTCTGTCTTTATGGCTAAAGATATCTTGTTTTCCTGAAAAAAAAATAAAAGGGAAAAATTGTCAAATATGCGTAAATCTATTTGCAGCATTTATCTAAAATGTTCCTATTAATCATTGCTTTTTAGATTCACAAATATCATATTGATATGAAACCCAACATTTATACATTCATTTTACAGATATTCATTCAGATATCCCATTACATCAGTTGTTAATATAATTTTCATTAGATTTCTGGAAAACAGAGAGAATAAAAAAAAATGGTTTTTATCTTTAAGTCCATGGTTCAGTGTTTGTATACTTGACACAGCAGGCACTAATTTGCATTGAACTGTGAATGGTTTCTTTTCCACAAAATATGTCACCTACGCCAGACAACTAGGCTATGTTGTAAACAAATTTTTGCTGGCCAAATTTGTATTGTTTCCATACACAGCAGGGCTGTGAGCTTCAAAAGCTATGTTAATCAGGAAAAGTGTTTCCTATCTGATGTCATATACTGAGCATATTGCTAATATTATCTTTTGAGACAATTTGTTCTTCTTTGAAATGACTCAATGGTCCTATCCTATCTCAACAGTTTAAACTTTTGTCATTTTCTTTGAAATTACTGTTTAAATAGACCAAATGTCTCCTCTAAGATTACTTTGAAAACATTTCTTTGTTCTGCAAGTAATTTATTTGATGAGTGAGAGAGGGGCTGGTTTACATACATTTTCCCTTTTGGGTCCCATAAACAAAATGAATTATTTGGTGTACACAGACATATTATTATTTATAAGTATACATGTGCATATTATTTTATGATATTCTTATACCCTGACAGTACTGTGTATTATGTGCTGTGTGTTATGTATCATGTGTTATGTACTGTGTATTATGTACTGTGTGTTATGTACTGTGCGTTATTTACTGTGTGTTATGTACTGTGTGTTATGTATTGTGTACTGTGTGTTATGTACCGTGTGTTATGTACTGTATGTTATGTACTGTGTATTGTGTGCTGTGTGTTATGTACTGTTTGTTATGTACTGTTTGTTATGTACTGTGTATTATGTACTGTGTGTTATTTACTGTGTGTTATGTTCTGTATGTTATATACTGTGTGTTATTTACTGTATGTTATGTACTGTGTATTATGCACTGTGTGTTATGTACTGTGTATTATATACTGTATGTTATATAATGTGTATTATGTACTGTGTGTTATGTACTGTGTGTTATGTACTGTATGTTATATACTGTGTGTTATTTACTGTATGTTATGTACTGTGTGTTATGTACTGTGTGTTATGTACTGTGTGTTATTTACTGTATGTTATGTACTGTGTGTTATGTTCTGTATGTTATATACTGTGTCTTATTTACTGTGTATTATGTACTGTGTATTATGTACTGTGTGTTAAGACAGTGGAGGGACCAGCATAGGAATTAAACAAGCTAAGGGTGAGATAGGAGAAGAGGGCATTATGGGGTTAGTTGCAACAATGTTGCTAGTGTAGGGAGGAGCTCCCCCTCTTACCTTAAAAGTGTGCAGCACAGCTTCATGGCCCTCTTCTTCCTGGATCCTGGAGCAGAGATGTTTTTCATTGTTCCTGCAGTGAATTAAAACCTCTACATGCAGCGTCCTAGAAGAACCAGACTTCCTCCACAGCGATTCCATGCCCTGACTTTTGCAAAACCTGGAAGGGAAAAGCAGATAAGTGACATGGATAATATGGAGGAGTTAGATGATTTTGTACCAGCAACACAATACACATATGCAGCAGAAGCAACACATAGCCCCATTTCAAGGTCACATACAACAGTGGCTGATGTACATGCGGTCAGTGATTGCACTGATTCGGCCTTTGCCACTGAGTCAAAGGTCAGGCCTTCTGGTGAAGAAGCCTGTGGTGCATATGGGTGCTTAGACAGTGGTAAGGGAATTGCTCCAGGGCCTCAAGGGGTTTCTATAAGGGAGCCTCAGTCCCCAGTTTTATTTGATGGCGGGTTGGATTCGGACACCCCATCAGATAGGCCTCGGCCTATTTCAAATATGGCGTTGGTTCCCGCCGCTTACCAGGCCCCATACATTGTAAATGACCCCCCTGCCCCTCCTCCTATTAGCAGGCATAAGGGCCGTAATATTGGTGGTTCAGTGGGGCCCCCGCAAGGTCGCACTTCTGGCCCACATGGCATGGTTAGTAGGGAAGCGTTGGTGGCGTCGGCAGTACCTCCTATTGCCCAATTTAACTTACCTGCAGCGTCGGTGACATCGTTGTTCTCTGCAATCCCTCCATCAGCAGCTTCGGTGGTGTCCTCCTTCCTCGTGTCCCTGGTGGCGGCCATGGCTCCTCCCGGAGTTCCCAGACCAATGGCATCTTCTTCCGCATTTCTGGAAGTGGGCGGAGTAAGCTCCGCCCCTTCTGGTGATGTCATACCGTCGCAGTTAGGCCCAGACATGGAGCAGGATGGAGGTGATTGACCTGGTCCTCTTGGGCGCAACGCAGGTGAGTGCCTTAAGAGGACACCGGTAGGGGTACGATTACCTACCTCCTCGGGGCCAATTAGAGGGGCAAAAAGTGTCTTTAAAAGGGGCAATATGAAAGTGCCATTTAGGAAGGGCGGGGTCTCAGCGAGTGGCGCATCAAATAGAAAAGGTGCTGGGGCAAATATATCGCAGGGAACCGGACGCATTGATTGTTACAGGGGGTCTAAAGGGATGTTTCAAAAAGGTGGTAGAGGGGCATTTTCTCAATTTCACACAACAAGAAGGCAGCAAAGGGTGAAAGTGCATGAACAATTAGCAACTGTTTCAAGTGACTCAGATGGTTATAGTATGATACTTGGGGGGGACTCATGAACGCACTAACACTGCGGGGGGCTATGCTAACCAAATGCTTTTGCATGATGTGAGAAATGTGTGTATCACCGCTGGGGCATCACCACGGATGCCTTTACAGGTGCCAGTTTCGAATGAGACCATGAATGTAACTATTAACACTGGAAAGGATAGTGTAAATAGACTGCATAACAAGAACTTATTAGGGAGTACAGCAGGGATCAATATCTTAGATGGTGTGAATGCTCAGAATCCTCCCATTACTGAAAGAGATAGCATTCCGTTGTGCATGACAGACACTGTTAGGGTAAAACAGTGCAATCCCATTCCCCAATTGCAGAGTGTGTCAGAATGCAATGCAAGGTCACGCCGTAGTGTGTCTGGTAATGAGGCTGTGAGAGTGGAGACTGCTAATCCTTCCACTACCAGTGTTCGTTGTGCTCGCAAAATCCTATCTATTTTGCAGGGTGCAACTTCAGTTGACTTCGGGTTGCCAGCAGTCCACGTTCAGGAAAATGCGGCGCTCCAGACACTTAACCCAGTAGGAGCACAATGTAATCCAGGCCCAGTGGCTGATGTTACACAGACAGCAGGTAGTGAATCAGCAAGAGGAGTCCCAGCGGCGGTCTCAAGTCAAGCTGCGGCAGTATTGGCAGATGGTAAGGCTGGGGCATTTATGCATGACCAACCTGACATGTCAGAATTATCTTTATCAGAATCAGACTCTGACAGTGACACTTCATTGGGGCTTAAGTCAAAAGGGCAAAAACGTATGTTTTCAATGGTAAAAAAGATGTGGCAGGAATTTCAAGGGAGCAGGAGCAGCAATTAGAATTAGTTCAGCATTCCCCAGAAATTCAGGGCCCGTTGGTCGACCGCCCTCTACCTAGCCTCATTCCAGAGCGTAATACACCTTCCTTGCATGGGCATCTGAAACCTAAAACAGTTAGGAAAATTCAGCAAGGTAAATACGTGAATGTCTTCGAGCTTTCATCAGAAGCTTATAGACAGAAAGAGAGGAGCTCTGATGGCACTGGCCCTAAAAGGTTCAAGCGCCCAGAGACATTTGATGAATGACTGGTTTGTTTCAGAGTGTATTCGTCATGTTATTTAGATAAATACCCCATTCAGTGTCATGCTATTTTGAAATACACAGATAACATACACTGGATTCAGAGGAGGTATGGTGACGGGCGTGGAGGGATTATGATTCGGAGTTCAGGCAAAAGATGTCTGGGAACCCGGTGCTCACATTTGACACCACCGATACCCATCTTTAGTAGTGCCTGGGCTCTCATACTTCCCCCACTACATCTACTGGCGCCCCTGGCCAGTCCTTTCGTTCCCCAAATGGCATCCGGCTTTAGCATTCACCCCCTGCATCTAGCCAATCATTGCGCTTATTTACAGATGCAGCTGGGTCCAAAGGCTACGGGCTTATTTTCAAGGGCTATGGTCGGTAGGTCCTTGGCCCTCTGACTGGAAAGAGAGGGGTTTGACACGTAACCTCACCCTATTAGAACTTTTTCCAATAGTGTTAGCAGTTGAATTATGGGGGACATGCTTTGCGAATAAGACTGTGGTTTTCTGGACGGACAACCTCAGTGTTGTCCATGCGGTAAACAATTTATCAGCAACATCAGCTGTAGTTGATTGCCTGCTGAGACACCTAGTGTTGCGCTGCTTAGAGCTTAACATTCAATTTCAAGCTCAGCATGTACCTGGGGTTAATAACATACTTGCTGATGCTCTGTCATGGTTTGATTGGGTGACTTTCAGACGTCTGGCACCTTATGCTGCTCCTATAGGTTTACCCTGTCCTGCTTCTCTTTGGCAGCTTCTAAGTCCCGGGTATCCCTGCTCCCTTTAGTTCGTGCATCGCTAGCTCCATCAACCTGGCGCTCTTATGTTAGCTTGTGGGACGAATGGGACCGATTTTGCCAAGATCGGAATTTGGAGGCGGTGGAGGCATCACAGGTGACATTGTGTGACTGACTGGTGAGTCTTAGACATTTGGGGACTCGTCACTGTGATATTCATTCTCGGCTAGCGGCATTGTCCTTTTTCTTTCGTACCATGGGCATGCCTGACCCAACTAGTTCATTTTTTGTACGTCAAGTGGTGAAAGGTTGGGGGAGACTGCAGCCGCAGCAGAAAGACCCTAGAGAGCCCATTACCTTAGCCCGGCTTGAGCGGCTTTTCGAGGCGTTACGCAGGTTTGTACCACGCAATATGAGTTTTTGTTATTTCGTGCAGCCTTTGTCCTTGCTTATGCAGCAGCTCTTAGGGTCGGTGAATTAGTATCCCCTTCAAAAACACAGGTGGACAAAGGCCTGCTAGCTGCACATTTGCGTTTTTCAGAGGATTCTTTATTGCTCTACCTGCCCCGTTCAAAAACAGATCAACAAGGCAAAGGGGTGTGGACTTCCATGCCCAAGACACCAGGGTCTTGTTGCCCAGTCTTGGCCCTGATTCAATTCTGGGAGTGTAGGCCCGCAAACCCGGGGTCTCTATTAATGCATGCTAATGGCGACGCGCTATCCATTTACCAGTTTCGCAAGGTCCTAGCAAAGGCGTCATGGGTAGCAGGTTTAGATGTCACTAAGATAGCTTCCCACTCCTTTCGAATAGGAGCTGCAACTAAAGCTGCGCTGACAGGCTCCTCAGCGGAAGCTATTCGGCATTTGGGTAGATGGCGTACTAATAGGTACAGGGGTTATGTTCATCCAGTTGTGTAATGTGAACTTGAGTTGCCTGTTTTGTGTCTTTACACTGTTTGTCTTTACAGGTGCATCAAGCGGGGCAAAGAGAGTGTGGATCGTAGGGCACTCATATGTACATTGGGCTTGCATTCGTTGCTTATCCCTTCCCGGAGGCCAATCCCTGGGGTTCCCTTCCCATAAGGCATCAGTTAGATGGTTGGGGGAACGGGGTATGTGTTGGCCGAGGTTAGCCCCCCTTATATCTGAGGCCCTGGTACGCTGGGGTAAGCCTCACATTTTGATTATACATCTTGGGGGTAACGATGTGGGCGCCATTCCAGTGTTAGAACTGATAAAGATCATGCAGGCCGGGATTGCATGGATAAAGACCAGGATCCAGAATGTTAAGATTGGGTGGTCTAATATTATTCCCAGACTGGAATGGCGACACATGGCCAGTCACAGTGCAGCCTATAGGGTGCGAAAAAAGATAAATGTCTCACTAGGCAAGACCGTCACAGGGGTAGGGGGATTCGTTGTTAGACACGATTCCATCACGGCCGACAAGGTACAGTACTATAGGAGGGATAGGGTTCACCTAGAGAGTGTAGCCCTAGATATCTTTATTACGGATATTAGGAATTCTATAGTAACCCGCCTATAAGCTGGTTGTGGTTGATTAGGGTGGCGGCAAGGGTAGCATTTTTATGCTATCTTGTGGCGGGAGGCAGCGGTCCTGTTGCGTAGGAAATTAGCGAAAAGGGGTGAGCAATGACCGATCTAAAACTACGAGGGGTGGATGTCCCCAAGTGCACGTGGGGTGCTCCTCCTTCCCCTTGTGGGTGGGTCACAAGAGCTCGACACCCCTCAGTAGCGTTTCCTTGAGCAGAGAGCCTCTCTGCTGCAGTTTCCATTTTTGGTCCCCTTACGTCAAGCAGCACTGGGTTATGTTTTTTAGGGATAAGTTCTTGCCGCCATCTTGCCTGTCGGTTCAGCTTTTTCTGATGTTATTCAGTTAATAAATGTTTTGACCCGTGACGGTCAAAACATTTACCCACACTCAGTTTCTGTGTTTTATTTATTATTATGGTTAAGTTATAAAAATGTTAAAGTTATGTTAAGTTCCTCTCTGCTGGTAACAACTGATAGGCTTTTAATCCCTTATGTACTGTATGTTATGTACAGTGTGTTATGTACTGTATGTTATGTACAGTGTGTTATGTACAGTGTGTTATGTACTGTGTGTTATATACTGTGTGTTATGTACTGTATGTTATGTACTGTATGTTATGTACTGTGTGTTATATACTGTATGTTATGTACAGTGTGTTATGTACTGTGTGTTATGTACTGTGTGTTATGTACTGTATGTTATGTACTGTGTGTTATATACTGTGTGTTATATACTGTATGTTATGTACTGTATGTTATGTACTGTGTGTTATGTACTGTGTGTTATGTACTGTGTGTTATGTACTGTGTGTTATGTACTGTATGTTATGTACTGTGTGTTATGTACTGTGTGTTATGTACTGTGTGTTATGTACTGTGTGTTATGTACTGTCTGTTATGTACTGTGTGTTATGTACTGTGTGTTATGTACTGTATGTTATGTACTGTGTGTTATCTACTGTGTGTTATGTACTTTGTATTATGTATTATGTACTGTGTGTTGTGTACTGTGTGTTATGTACTGTATGTTATGTACTGTGTGTTATGTACTGTATGTTATGTACTGTATGTTATGTACTGTATGTTATGTACTGTGTGTTATGTACTGTGTGTTATGTACTGTATGTTATGTACTGTGTGTTATGTACTGTGTGTTATGGACTGTATGTTATGTACTGTATGTTATTTACTGTATGTTATGTACTGTGTGTTATGCACTGTGTGTTATGCACTGTGTGTTATGTACTGTGTGTTATCTACTGTGTGTTATGTACTGTGTGTTATGCACTGTGTGTTATGTACTGTGTGTTATGTGCTGTGTGTTATGTACTGTGTGTTATGTACTG
>NC_069505.1:621700799-621718299 GCF_027579735.1 Bombina bombina
TATATATAGACACACACACACACACACATATATATATATATATATATATTTATATATATACACACACAGGTATGTGCAAGGATATATGTACAAATTCTAGCATTAATAATAATTTAAAAAATAAATAAAAAGTATGACTCCTAGAAATACAAATACACATTAATTTCTGTGAAAGTATCATATAACAAATAAATATAAAAATAACTTTCTATGAGATATTGTTTGTTGAGGTATAAATCTAGCTATTTCTTGGACATTAACAGTTGAAAAATAAAAGATTAGCTTTAGAGAAATGTGCTTGTTCATGGACAGTAAGCAAATGGTATAAATAAAGTTGGAAAAAAACAGAATAATCGTGACATCGATGACTGTTAGTTAACACCAGTCAGATGCTTTTCGCACCGTATTTGACGTGCATGTTTTTGATGGCTTTTTTGATAAATAAGGAGATCGTATTCAGGTCCACGGCAGCGATGTCTGGCGAGCGTATTGACGACGGTGAATGCAACATAGTTGACGCTTTGATATATAGGCCCCATAATGGCAGTTGGGGTAAAAGAAAAAAATCTCTTTCTATTTGAAAAAAGTTTCCCTGCAGTTACTTTGAATACAAAAAATGTATCATCTTATTTCCTGACACTTGTCTGTACATTAGGACTGTGCAATATGGAAAAAAAATCATGAATTTTGATTAAATATAGCGATTGGGATTTTTATTACAATTTTAAATTTAAAAAAAAAACGCATTTAACTTTTCAAAACAAAAAAAGTGCACTGCCAGTCTGCAACCTTCTTTGTCTGTGCACACCTCAGGACTGGAGCAACAAACCACAAGGCAAGTAAAATGGTGGTGGTAGCATTAAGTGATGTGTCACTGATGAGCCGCGTCCTGCTTCACTCGCCTGGAGGAGCGATTAGTGCTGCTTCTGGGCTGTAGCGATTGTGTGACAAATGTTACATGTAAATAAGCTGCTTCTAGCTTTTCTTTCTGATAAAAAATTGCAGCTTTATGCGTCTCAGATATTGCGCAGCCTCATATCGCAATTAATTGCATCATGTGATTCATTGCACAGCCCTACTGTACATTATACTTTTTTGCTAAAAAGTCCCTGTTCTATCCAGGGACGTACAGTTAGGGGAGGCAGGACGTCAGCTGTCAAGAAAAGAAAAAAATAAACTAATATGAAAGTAAAATTCAGGGAGAGAAGCAGCAATGAGCTCAGCCTCCCAGCTCTGAATGTGCTGGATGGAGCCCCGCCCATTGTCTGGCAAGTTAGGTGTCACATGCATGATTAGGCCAATCATAAGAAAGCTCCAGGAGAGGCAGCTAACACATCTTACTCTGGCTGCGTTCGGGCAGCGCTCAGGAGCTAGTGGAGGCACTTCGCTTCCAGCGATGACGTGGCGCTAGGTGATGTCACAAGCAAGGGAGCTTAGAGAAAACGTTCAAATGCGCAAAGGGATCTGCTGCACAATAATGGACTTTGCGCATGCGAACATTTAAGCTCCCTTGTGTATTACATGCTCAACCCTCTGCAACACATTGGATATTTATTACTAAAAAGGGCTAATAAATAGCCAATGGGCTGCAGAGGGTTAAGCATGTGTGTAGTGAAACTAAATGCCTCACTACTATGAATAAATACAAAATACCCCCACTTTTTGCCAATACGGTGACCGTCGCCAGCCCACCCCGTGAGGGAAATAATAGTTAGTAGGCACAATGATTTAATGTCAGGTCTATGTGTTTATATATATATATATATATATATATATATATATATATATATATACTGTATAGATATAATATGATTTTTTGTGTGCTCTAGAGAATGTAGCCCATTTCTTTTCACTTCATACGCTACGTATAAAGTGAAAAGAAATGGGCTACATTCTCTAGCGCACACGAAAAATCATATTATATCTATAAAAACATGGCAGCCTCCACAGCAACACGTGTGTGGAGGCTGCAATGTTTCCAAGCGTCTGAGCTTGTTCTTAAAAGTCCCAGCTTTTCCAGCACGCTGGAAGCACTGGGACTTACGTCACCAGAGTGCTCAAAAAACACCAGGCATCTCACTTGCAAGTGTCAGAAAAACGCTGCCAGTGAGTTCCAGTTCGCTTGGACCGCTGCCCAAACGCAGCCTCTGACAGTCAGTAGGAATTGAAGGGGCGCCATCTTGGATGACGTCACTTAAAGGAACCTTCATTCTTCAGTCGCCGTCGGATGGAAGAGGTTGCTCCGCGTCGGATGTCTTCAAGATGGACCCGCTCCGCTCCGGATGGAAGAAGATAGAAGATGCCGCCTGGATGAAGTCTTCTGCCGGTCTGTATGTCCTCTTCTGGCTGGATAGGATGAAGACTTCGGACCCTCTGGAGGACGACTTGTGCCCGGCTGGGTGAAGACGGCTCAAGGTAGGGAGATCTTCAAGGGGGTAGTGTTAGGTTTTTTTAAGGGGGGATTGGGTGGGTTTTAAAGTAGGGTTGGGTGTGTGGGTGGTGGGTTTAATGTTGGGGGGGTATTGTATTTTTTTTTACAGGTAAAAGAGCTGATTACTTTGGGGCAATGCCCCGCAAAAGGCCCTTTTAAGGGCTATTTGTAATTTAGTATAGGGTAGGGAATTTTATTATTTTGGGGGGCTTTTTTATTTTATTAGGGGGATTAGATTAGGTGTAATTAGTTTAAAAAAATTGTAATTCTTTTTTTATTTTCTGTAATTTAGTGGGGGGTTTTTGTACTTTAGTTTATTTAATTTATTTTTAGTTAATTGTAGGTAATTTATGTAATTAATTTAATGATATTGTAGTGTTAGGTGTAATTGTAATTTAGGTTAGGATTTATTTTACAGGTAAATGTGTACTTATTTTAACTAGGTAGTTATTAAATATTCAATAACTATTTAATAACTATTGTACCTAGTTAAAATAAATACAAACTTCCCTGTAAAATAAAAATAAATCCTAAGATAGCTACAATGTAACTATTAGTTATACTGTAGCTAGCTTAGGGTTTATTTTATAGGTAAGTATTTCGTTTTAAATAGGAATAATTTAATGAATTATAGTTAATTTATTTATATGTAATTAAATTATATTTAAGTTAGGGGGGTGTTAGGGTTATACTTAGGTTTAGGGGTTAATACATTTATTATAGTGGCGGCGACATTGGTGGTGGCAGATTAGGGGTTAATAAATTTAATATAGTTGCGCGTGACGTTGGGGGGTGAAGATTAGGGGTTAATAAATATAATGTAGGGTTCGGCGATGTTGGGGGCAGCAGATTAGGGGTTCATAGGGATAATGTATGTGGCAGCGGTGTCCGGAGCGGCAGATTAGGGGTTAATAATATAATGTAGGTGGCGACGATGTCGGGGGTGGCAGATTAGGGGTTAATAAGTGTAAGATTAGGGGTGTTTATACTCGGGGTTCTTGTTAGGGTGTTAGGTGTAGACATAACTTTTCTTTCCCCATAGGAAACAATGGGGCTGCGTTAGGAGCTGAACGCTGCTTTTTTGCAGGTGTTAGGGTTTTTTTCAGCCAGCTCAGCCCCATTGTTTCCTATGGGGATAGCGTGCCCGAGCACGTTTTGCCAGCTTACCGCTACCGTAAGCAACGCTGGTATTGAGGTGAGATGTGGAGCTAAATTTTGCTCAACGCTCACTTTTCTGAGGCTAACGCCGGGTCGCCGGCTTGAAGAAAACTTGTAATACCAGCGTTGTCTTAAGTGAGCGGTAAGAAAAATAGGCTCGTTAGCACCGCACATCCTTACCAACAAAAACTCGTAATCTAGCGGAAAGACTTTTATTTGCTTCAAGGTGCTGCCTTTTTGTGGATGTGTAATTTAGTGTAGGGTGGGGCTTTTTTTATTTTGTGGGGGCTTTTTTATTTTGTTAGGGGGATTAGATTAGGTGTAATTAGTTTAAAAATCTTGTAATTATTTTATTATTTTCTGTAATTTAGTGTTTTCTTGTACTTTAGATAATTTAATTTAATTGTATTTAATGTATTTAATTATAGTGTAGTGTTAGGTGTAATTATAACGTAGGTGAGGTTTTATTTTACAGGTACTTTTGTATTTATTTATTTTTTTTTTTTTTAAATATTTTTTATTGAAGTCATAAACAAATACAGAATATAGGGTATGCCCCAAAACATTTACAAGACAATGTATACACAACATAGTTTAGAGAGTATTGCATTCTAGCATCTCAAATATTACCAGAGAATGTGGGCTATCACATGGAAAGACTTCAGTTTTATATTAGAGTGTCATAAACGTGATACAAGCAAAAAAGATCCTCTCCTAGCTGTGTACAAAAATAGAGTAGGGTATCTGTTCAAGTAAGGGTGAGACTAGGGAGGAGGTAACTCTATATATTTATGGGGGAGGGGGATGCAGCGGGCAAGAGCCGCTCAAAATGTAATAAAGGGAATGGGGGGGGGGGGTTGGAGGGCGGAGCCAGCCAATATTTGCAGTGTGAGCTAAACAATAGTAGTTAGTTTATATACCAATAGTGTGCATGTGGAAGCTTGATATTATTGGTAGTGGCAGAAACACATCTGAGCAGACAATTAGGGAAAAGGTAGGAACATAGAGCATAGTCACAAATTATAGTTGAGTTCCACCTGGTAAAAGAGATAATCTGGATCACAGTACCATAGTAAGCTACGTGATAATACGTATATGAGGGGACAAGACTATTAAGAAGTAACTATAAACCATTTGGCTTTTCCTGAACAACTCTCTAAGTACTTCCACGTATGAGAACATTTGAGTGAACAGAGATATAGGGTGGTAATGTTAACTATAAGTAAGTGTGAACTATTATAGACTGTCTTATAAAAGTTAACGATTCCTGGTATATGGGGATCACAGCACTTCACTCAGAGTAGCAGCTTTGTACAACTTAAAGCTAAAATTAGTATTGAGTAGTTAATATATGGAAGTGAGATATACAAGCTAAGTAGAGGCAAACATATATTGACATTGAGGCCTATTATATCTGGGTTATTAAGGAAACATTATAATATATAAACATAGTAAAAACAAACATACGATAATGTGATGCGAAACCCATGGGGCACTAAAAAGAACTAGCATAGATATGGAGAGATATAACAAACCCTGCGTAAATAAAATAGTATTGACTGTATATACATCTTAACTGAAGTCTCCAATTTATCCGACATGCCGAGCTGTGTCCTCCCAGTTGACACAGCCCAACAATGTGATACACCGCCTATAAACAGATCAACATAAGAAACAGGGTTCCAATACCAACTTGGTGATTTCATACCTCAAATTATGGGGTCTAGTTCAACTGTGTGCATATGGTGGGACTTTACCCTCTAAAGGATTAGTGCGCAGCAGAAATTATGCAACAATCAAATCTGGTCTTACAGCGTAAAACACTTGGGACAGCATAGATATAGGGCTTTAAACGTTAAGGCTTAATTGACAACCACACTCATCTGCAGGTAAAATTGTGTGGTAATTAAAGTTAGCCTTATGATATGTTACCCCTAGAGCTTTTTACATACAGGGCATTAAGCTTGAGAATCTAATTGTCAAGAAGGGAACTTAGGAAACAGTCCAGAAGGGACTGGAGATAAGTGCAGGTATCTGTCTAACCTCAGGTTAGTTGGCTGGAACTCTGTGCCTGAGAGAGCTAACATAAACATTGTAAGAGTCATATATAAATACTCAGCAAGTATATGCCACAGTTAAAGAATCTACGCTCTTAGAGGAGTATAAATATTAATACATAAAAAAATGAAAAAACAAAAAAAAACAAAAATGGTTTATACAGATATACAATTCTCTCCATGCTCTATATGATTGAGAAAGGCACAGATTCCCCGCATATCTCTATATATTCACCCAAAAATTAAACTTTATCTAACATAGTGTGACTCTGAACAGCATCTCTATTCTGTCAGTAGAGGCAGGCTTGTCTTAAATAGTATTCCCATGAGTTGCTCCAGATATTTGGGCTTCAAAGTGTTAGTTCTAGTGGCAATGAAAGATCTTCCCCAGTACTGCAATATCTACAGGCAATAGCCATGTGTCACTAGGGGGTAAGATTATTTATGATATAGTAGTTATACCTATATGTGGGAGTTAACACATTTAACTAAATCTTTATACTGATATAAAAATAGCTTCAAAACACTTGAGCTTGGAGTTAAAGACTCCTCTGTCTAAGCAGCAGAGTAAACTCTAGGATAGACCATATACCTGAAACCTATCATAAAGCAAATATATTAGATTGTTATGCCCAGGAGAAATGGTGATCATCCCTTCTATAGCATAGTTGTAAGTTTAAACAAAAAGTTTGCCTCATTAGAACATCTATAGCCCAAAGAGGCTGATTAAACAGCCAGAAATATTATAAGATGTGACTTATGCCAATATCGTGGCCCCTATTCTACTGATATTACTGCGTTCTACATAAAATATATGGGGAAAAGATGTAAGGGGGAGGTGTAGTTAAGACAGTATATCTGAACTGTAATTACTGCAACTGAATGGTCTCAGCAATAGCAAGTGAAGTTTAACCAGGGAAATATTATAATCAGTCATATATACATATAGAACCTTGGAGGCTAATCTGTTTCCATAGGCAAACATCCATTTATGCTATGAGTTAGTCCAGGCAAAGTCCCAGAGAGATAAGGAAGCTTCAACATGATTATGTGGTTTATATGTGGGGGTACACTACATTTTCTCATAGGGATAGGCTCAGACCGTAGTGTCAATGTCAGGACTATTCCTGTGCCTTTAACATCCAGCCTATATAAGGCTCCTCCTCCTACCTCACAGTGCTTAGGATTCGTTGTAGGATAGGATTCTCTGGATCTCCCCTACAAACTCTTGCTTAAGCCTTTTGGTTTCTCTAAAGTATCAAGGATATGACTTTCTATCTAACTTGAATTGGAATTTCATTGTTACTAACCTGCTGTATTTTATTTCCAGTTACGTCTGCAGCTTGTTATCTCTCACTCTGTTTAACCAGCCTGTCAGTTTATCACAGAAGCCGCAAGTTCCGACTTCCACCATCCCCAGCTGCGGCATCTACTTCCGGTGGTTACTCGCTCCGACCTGCTCCTATCTAGACAGTCTGCAGCCGTATCAGCCTACGGTCAGACTGCTTTCTCACCCCCAGCACAACTGCCTCTGAGCTCCGGTCTGCACTGTGCTTCCTGCACACTTACAGTACCGCTCTCCTTTCAGCTTGAGCTGCATCCACCAAGAACGCACTACCCAGCCAGGAGTCAGCCTGAAGATAAAAGGTAATCACCTCAAGTTTATTTTGTACTGTGGCAAGGGAGATGAGCTCAAGTTCATTTGTTATGTGATAAGGAAGATCAGGTTATGCTATTTAAGTATTGCTTATACAAGTTTAATTCATAACAATACCGGAAGTACCACTATAATCCTCTAGAGTTCAGTATTTCATAAGTCTGCTCTCTTTTCATCATCTGCTGTGCTTGTTCTGTTTATGTGTTGTGAAGATTATCAAAGTCTATTTCAAACTGCAGTTCACCTGAGATTTATTATTCTGCTCACACTAGCAGAGACTCATATTTTTCCCTTCTACACATTACAGTTCACCTGAGTTTTATTATCCTGCTCACACCAGCAGAGACTCATATTTTTTCCCTGCTATTCCCTTTTGGGCCCTCAGTCTATGAACTGAATAGGGGTTATTTTATTTCTAACCCCGCTACCTGTGAGACTGAGTGGAACTAGAAACTAATTCCTTCCCTATCTAGTCCTGCCTTACATAATCCTAAGCCTGAAAATTAGGAATTATAATGGAATTAGCAGAACTCACCAATAAAGTGAGTACACTCACACTAAATATGGACATTCTCATCCAAGGATTCAAAGAAATTCAATCTGAAAATCAATATTTAAGAACTGTAATTAGGGATCATGTGGATAAAAGGCCTGCCACAATAGACACGCAACCTGAACCTCAGGTTTGTCCCCCAGAAAGATTTTCAGGGGAAAGAAGTCAGTTTAGGGAGTTCAAAAATTCCTGCCTACTTTATTTCTCCCTGAAACCTAAGACGTATCCCACCGAACGCGTCAAAGTTCTCACTGTAATATCTTATCTTAAAGGAGAACCCAAGATCTGGGCTACTAACTTCTTTGAGACTAATGATCCTGTATTGGATTCTCTCCAGTTGTTCTTTGACAAGATGTCATTCCTGTATGAAGATAAAAACAAACAGAGTACTGCTGAGACAGCTCTTCGGGCACTCAAGCAAAATAAACGCCCCGCTGAAGACTACGTCTCAGATTTTAAAAGATGGGCACCAGACACGCTTTGGAACGAAGCAGCATTGTTCTTTCAGTTCCGCCAGGGACTCTCTGACCCTATAAAAGATGAGCTCGCTAGGGGTAACCTACCAAGCACTCTAGAAGAACTTATGACGCAAATTGTCACTATAGACAGACGTTTACGTGAACGAAGACACGAAAGAGGATTCTCAGAAAATACCTGGAGGAAGCCTCCCACACCATCTTATTCATCTCCTACCCAACGCAGCACAGATGAGCCAATGGAGGTTGCTTTCACCAAAGGACCCCTCTCCACTGAGGAAAAGAATAGAAGAAGAAGTAACAACCTCTGTCTGTATTGTGCCTCAAAGAGTCATTCCGTCAAGGAATGCCCCAGTTTGTCTAAACAGAAGGGTAAGCCAGATACTAGGTGTATCACTTGTATTCATCACTCATCCACTAATTCTCATGTCAACATTTCTGTTTCCTTGCAGTGGCATTCCCGAAAAGTCCCGACACAAGCCATTATTGATTCAGGAACTTTCGGCAATTTAATTGATAAAGCATTCACTGATTTGTTTCATATACCTTTAATAAAAAGATGTGATTCACTAGCTATCAGAGTTATTGATGGTTCTTTTATTTCTTCTGGCCCCATCACCCATCGCACTATACCCCTACTAATGACCACTAGTTCCGGTCACAAAGAATACGTGACTTTTGATGTTATAGCCTCTCCATTGTTTCCGTTAGTGCTTGGTTTAAATTGGTTACAAACACATGAACCCCATATAAATTGGAAAACCTCACAAATACATTTTAATTCTGACCATTGTCTTAAATCATGTAATCCTTCCACACAGATTCTTCATACCACTGTTGTACAACACCCAGTTCCTGACTGTTATAACGACTTTTCAGACGTATTTAACAAAGTTGAGGCCGAGAAACTACCTCCCCACAGACCATATGACTGCCCGATAGAACTACTACCTGGGGTTGATATTCCTTATGGGCATATCTATCCCCTGTCTGAACCAGAGCTGGTACATTTAAAACAATATCTGGATGACAACTTACGGAAAGGGTTTATCAGACCCTCAACCTCTCCTGCTGGAGCAGGTATGTTCTTTGTCCGTAACAAAGACGGTACATTGAGACCTATAATTGACTATAGGGAATTGAACCGACGTACAAAGAAAAACAGGTACCCGTTACCCCTTATACCTGAGATAATAGAACGTCTCCAGGGGGCCACTATATTTACCAAACTTGACCTTAGAGGCGCATATAACTTAATAAGAATAAAGTCTGGGCACGAATGGCTGACCGCTTTCCGTACAAGATACGGGTTATATGAGTATACGGTTATGCCGTTCGGGTTATGCAACGCCCCAGCGACATTCCAGTGTTTTATTAACGACCTTTTCCGAGACATTCTGGACATCTGTTTAATAGTATACTTAGATGATATACTGATATATTCAAAAACTACAGAACAACACATAGAACATGTTAAGATAGTTCTTCAAAGGTTAAGAGACAATTCTCTTTTTGCTAAACCTGAGAAATGTATTTTCAACACTGACACCATATCCTTCTTAGGTTATATTATTTCCCCTGATGGTATACAGATGGAAAACAAAAAGATAGAGGCTATAACATCATGGCCTACACCTCAAAGCATTAAGGATGTTCAGTGTTTTATTGGATTTTCCAACTTCTATAGAAAATTCATAAAAAATTTCTCCACTTTGGCTAAGCCATTAACCTCTTTGACAGGCAAACAGACTCCTTTTGTTTGGAATAATCATGCTGACTCAGCCTTTAAGGAATTAAAGAAGGCCTTTACCTCTGCTCCTATACTCAGATTCCCAGACCCAACTTTACAGTATGTATTGGAGGTGGATGCTTCCGATTACGCTTTGGGCGCCATCCTTTCTCAGCGCAAATCACCGAAGTCTCCTCTCCACCCTGTCGGTTTTTACTCTAGAATCATGTCTTCATCAGAAATAAATTATCCCATAGGAGAGAAAGAACTCTTATCAATTAAAAGTTCCTTCGAGTTTTGGAGGCATCTTCTGGAGGGTACATCTTTTCCTATATTGATCTACACAGATCATAAAAATCTTGAATACTTGAAAACAAATAAGACCCTATCAGCTCGTCAGATTAGATGGAGTTTGTTTTTTTCGAGATTTGATTATAACATCACATACCGTCCAGGTAGTAAAAATGGTAAGGCAGATTCTTTATCCAGAAAGGATTCTAGACCTAACCCATCTTCTCCAGTATCTACTATCATTCCACAAGATAGGTTCATTGGATTATCTTTCGATTCTACATCTCAACTACGACTTTCACAAGAACAAGATCCCAGCATTCCTAACCAATCATTAACAAAGGCTAGAGACGGTTTATATTACCACTATGGAAAAGTTTACGTATCACCAGGTTTGCGAAAGGACTTGCTCCATTCTACACATGATTCTATGATCTCTGGACATCCGGGGATACACAAAACTATAGATCTCTTAAAAAGAGATTTCTGGTGGCCTCGCATGAACACAGATGTTATACAGTATGTTAAGGCATGTCCTATCTGTGCAACAACAAAAAACTCCAGATCCCATCCATATGGGTTACTAATGTCTCTACCCATATCGGACAGGCCATGGAAGGACGTGGCAATGGATTTTATTGTAGATCTTCCAGCCTCAAACAACAACAATTGCATCTTGGTGATAGTAGACCTATTTACCAAAATGGCTCATTTTCTTCCTTGTCACTCGTTACCGACTGCAGCAGAAACAGCACAAGTCTTTCTCTCTCAGGTTGTTAGGTATCATGGCCTCCCTGACACTATCACATCAGATAGAGGTTCTCAATTCACCTCCAAATTTTTGACTCATTTATGTAACATCTTAAAAATTCAACCTAGGCTTAGTACGGCATACCACCCTCAAACAAACGGACAAACAGAGAGGACAAATCAAACTCTTGAGCAGTATTTAAGATGCTACTGCTCCCAACTTCAAGATAATTGGACATCCCTCTTACCTACAGCTGAGTTTGCCTTCAATAACTCCGTCAATTCTTCAACAAAAATGTCGCCGTTTTATGCCAATTACGGTTTCCATCCTCGTTTTCATCTCTACCCCAGAGATGAGACACCATCTCCCTTGGTGAATGATATGATGAATGAACTAGCTAAACATTTTACTATTATCCAAGAGAACCTCAAAGATGCACAAACTCATCAAAAATCATACTATGATTTAAGACACCGTAATCCACCCTCTTACAAAATTGGCGATTATGTGTGGCTTTCTACCAGAAATTTACATCTTAAGGTTCCAACCAGAAAACTTGGATCTCTCTACATCGGTCCATTTCCCATTACAAAAATTGTCAATCTCAATGCAGTCACTTTGGACCTACCCAAGGAACTTCCAATACATCCGACTTTCCATGTCTCCTTGTTAAAACCTTGTCTCTCTGAACTTGGTTCTGTTAGATGTCAACTTCCATCTCCTACACCCTCAATCGAGCCAGAATACGAGATTCATTCTATCCTGGATTCAAGGTATTTCCGTGGTACTCTTCAATACCTCATTCATTGGAAGGGTTTTTCTCATGATGAAGATTCTTGGGAACCTTCATCCAACCTCTCAGCTCCCAGACTGGTGTCCTTGTTTCACCGGAGGCACCCGGATCGCCCTAAGCCTTGAGCCTCGGAGTGGCTCCTTTGGGGGGGGCTCCTGTCAGGACTATTCCTGTGCCTTTAACATCCAGCCTATATAAGGCTCCTCCTCCTACCTCACAGTGCTTAGGATTCGTTGTAGGATAGGATTCTCTGGATCTCCCCTACAAACTCTTGCTTAAGCCTTTTGGTTTCTCTAAAGTATCAAGGATATGACTTTCTATCTAACTTGAATTGGAATTTCATTGTTACTAACCTGCTGTATTTTATTTCCAGTTACGTCTGCAGCTTGTTATCTCTCACTCTGTTTAACCAGCCTGTCAGTTTCTCACAGAAGCCGCAAGTTCCGACTTCCACCATCCCCAGCTGCGGCATCTACTTCCGGTGGTTACTCGCTCCGACCTGCTCCTATCTAGACAGTCTGCAGCCGTATCAGCCTACGGTCAGACTGCTTTCTCACCCCCAGCACAACTGCCTCTGAGCTCCGGTCTGCACTGTGCTTCCTGCACACTTACAGTACCGCTCTCCTTTCAGCTTGAGCTGCATCCACCAAGAACGCACTACCCAGCCAGGAGTCAGCCTGAAGATAAAAGGTAATCACCTCAAGTTTATTTTGTACTGTGGCAAGGGAGATGAGCTCAAGTTCATTTGTTATGTGATAAGGAAGATCAGGTTATGCTATTTAAGTATTGCTTATACAAGTTTAATTCATAACAATACCGGAAGTACCACTATAATCCTCTAGAGTTCAGTATTTCATAAGTCTGCTCTCTTTTCATCATCTGCTGTGCTTGTTCTGTTTATGTGTTGTGAAGATTATCAAAGTCTATTTCAAACTGCAGTTCACCTGAGATTTATTATTCTGCTCACACTAGCAGAGACTCATATTTTTCCCTTCTACACATTACAGTTCACCTGAGTTTTATTATCCTGCTCACACCAGCAGAGACTCATATTTTTTCCCTGCTATTCCCTTTTGGGCCCTCAGTCTATGAACTGAATAGGGGTTATTTTATTTCTAACCCCGCTACCTGTGAGACTGAGTGGAACTAGAAACTAATTCCTTCCCTATCTAGTCCTGCCTTACAGTCAAACTGTTCAGATTTCAATCACGACCAAGCCTAGACATCCTGCCAGGCTACATAAAAGTTCACGGATCCCCATATTACCATCTCCAGCAGGCATCTTGTGGTTAGGCAGAAGTGACAAGAAAAAAGTTAGCCTCCCGGATCGAAGGCTCTCCTCAGCCATTCAGTGAGCATCACACAGATCAGCCGTCGAGTTCTCTGTCCCAAACTCAAGATCTGCACTAAAGGGTTAAGCGCAGGGAGGGAGCAGTGCAGCCCTAAATTACCCCTAAACGGCATCAGATGGGCAGACAATTCGCGATCTCCCTGGATGGGCGCTATAGAGCAAATGTAGGGGCAAATGGCTTCCGGGCAATCCTTACCTCCACGTCGGAGGTTCACAAGCGGTGAGCGAAGGGTCTCTTCTAGTTGCCCACAAAATTTCTCTGCGTCGCCAGTAGCCTTGAGGATGCCAAGTGTTGGCGTTAGTAGCCGACTCAGGTGGAGAGGGAAAAACAGCAGGGAGCGCCACTGTTCCGCGGCCTGTAGGTATCCCGCTGACTCAGACACAGCAGCCTCTATTTGGTCCGGTTCAGCTGGGCATGTTTGTGGCAGACCGACGCCTGGTAAGATTGTAGTTAGATGTCGACTGGCATGCTTGCCTTGTAGAGATTCAAAAGGGTGTAGAGTAGATGAAAAGTCAGCCGCGTGGGTGTCCCGACCAAGTAGGTGAGCAGCGCCATCTTGGCTACGGAGTTCCACAATGCTGGCTCTTAAACTGCCAAAATGATTATTGGCTTTGACAATCAGTCCTTCCAAGATAGCAATGAGGTGTGCAGAAGGTTCTCCCATCTTAAGAGCTTGATAGACAAAATATAAAAGTTCCTGGAATACTATAGATAGCGATTTTAACACTCAGGCCTCAGGAGCTCTGCAATAACACGTCTTTCCTCTGTAATAGTTGGCTCCGCCCCCTTTTGTATTTATTTTAACTAGGTAGTTATTAAATAGTTAATAACTATTTAATAACTATTGTAGTTAGTTAAAATAAATACAAACTTGCCTGTAAAATAAAAATAAACCCTAAGATAGCTACAATGTAACTTTAGGGTTTATTTTATAGGTAAGTATTTAGTTTTAAATAGGAATTATGTATTTAATGATAGTTATTTTATTTAGATTTATTTAAATTATATTTAAGTTAGGGGTTTTAGGGTTAGACTTAGGTTTAGGGGTTAATAACTTTAATATAGTGGCGGCGACGTTGGGGCGGCAGATTAGGGGTTAATAAATGTAGGTAGGTGGCGGCGATGTTAGGGACGGCAGATTAGGGGTTAATAAAATGTAACTAGTGTTTGCGAGGCGGGAGTGCGGCGGTTTAGGGGTTAATATATTTATTATTGTGGTGGCGATGTCCAGTTCGGCAGATTAGGTGTTAAAAATTTTATTTTAGTGTTTGCGATGTGGGGGGCCTGGGTTTAGGGGTTAATATGTAGTTTATGGGTGTTAGTGTACTTTTTAGCACTTTAGTTAAGAGTTTAATGCTACGGCGTTGTAGTGTAAAACTCTTAACTACTGACTATAAAATGCGGTACCAGTCTTGACAGGAGAGGGTCTACCACTCACTTTTTGTCAGACTCGTAATACCGGCGCTATGCAATTCCCATTGAAAATATAGGATACGCAATTGACGTAAGTGGATTTGTGGTATTTCTGAGTCGGGCCAAAAAAGTGAGTGGTGAGCCGTCCTGTACCTGCCAGTGACGTGCAGTCACAGGAGGCAGGGGAGGCAGTGCCTACCCTGTCCAATGAGGGAAAAAAGATTTGTAATTAATATATTTATTAAAAAAAAAATATGTTTATTATCTCAATAATTTTTTTTTTTTACCACCCTCGCGCCCCAAGGGTACCCCCCCCCACCCCCACGGCGAGCCGCGATACTCATTCATTTTAATTTCTATTTTCTAGTGTGTGTGTGACGCGTAGTACGTTAGAATAGACACAGTAGACTTTGCGCATGCGCTGTTCACCGACCGCATGATGATCCATCCATTGTTGCGCAATTAGGAGGCAGTGAGCCGGTCCGCTGCCCTCCATTATTGCGCAACAATGGATCTAAACCTCACTTAGAGCTGCGCCACCCAGTGGTGAGTCGCCAGGGCCCTGTACAAGCTCAAATGGAGGCGGTTCTCAAAACCGCCTCCATGATGAGCTAGGTCACTTCAGCCAATCACAGCATGCCATTGCCTGCAGGGCTGCTGATTGACAGGTGGCTGGGCCATGTGACCATTGACGTTGCGTTGCGCGCGCTGAGAGTAACAGTGGCGGGAAGACTCAGTGGAGGGAGAGCAGCTCAGAGAGAGTGTCTGTCTGCGTGCCCGACTGCCGTGCTGCACTGCTGCCTAAACTGCCCCACTTGGCTGTCAGTGACTGGTGGACTGGAGGAGCCGAGAGCGAGACTGTCACAGTGTCACTGAGGAGGAGACTCAGGAGGAGAGTGACAGTGACACAGTGTGATCGACCGACCGTGGTGGTGTTGTGGATGGAATCATCATTCTTCCTGATCCTATCTTCTTATTCTCATCAGCCAGGTAAGGAAGGAAAATACCAGAACATTTACTGTCTGGTTATTGTTAACCAACCACCTATATTAAAAATGTTGAACTGTTCATAATGTGGGTCTGGGACTGGGTAGTGTGGGTAGGGTAGGCAATGGCATTGGCATATACTGGTAGTGGTGGTAGACATTTTTATTATAAAGAAATATTTTATATACATATATTAATATAATTTTATTAGATAGAAGACAAATAAATAATTATTAACAAACATACATATAAATTATATTTAATTTGATTAAAGTAATCTAATCTCTTATTTAAGATTATTTATTTTTCTTTTTGAATACTTTAAGTGTTAAGCAATAATTATTAGTAATACTTAACACTTAAAGTATTCAAAAAGAAAAATAAATAATCTTAAGTAAGAGATTAGATTACTTTAATCAAATTAAATATAATTTATATGTAGTAATTTGTTAACAATTATTTATTTATGTCTTCACTTCAAGTTCAATCTATATTATGTAAATAAAATTATATTATATGTATTACTATTAATAATAGGAATTAGGAAATATTACCAACCAGTGAACTGTGAAGCACATAGTGGTGTATAAATAACGGATTTTTATTAAATAAAAAAAATCAATATTGTGCAATAATATCTAAAAAAAGCAGACAGTTATGTGTATAATTATAGTGTTCATGATACTATCCATTCAGATGGCTGCTGACATATTAGCTATTATTGGAGCCCTTCTTAGTCCTCAGAGTGTGTGCATCCCAGCAGCCCTGAATTTGCACTTTTGCAGAAGTGCAAGAAACTTAGGTCAAAGTAACTAGTAATTGTAATTGAACTAGATCTGATAGAATCATTATATATTATGATCAATTTCTCATAATTATAAATTAAGGTTAAAGGCTTTTTTTCCTCACTGACACTGACTGACATACATTCCGGCTGATTAGTTAAAGGGACATGAAACCCACATTTTTTCTTTCATGATTTAGAAAGAGAATGTAATTGTAAAATATTTCTAATTTACTTCTATTATCTAATTTGTTTTATTCTCTTGATATTCTTTGCTGAAAAGCATATCTAGATATTCTCAGTAGCTGCAGAATCCGATTGGTTACTGCACATAAAAGCCTCATGTGATTGGCTCACCCATGTGCATTGCTTTTTCTTCAAATAAGGATATTTAAAAAATGAAGCAAAATAAATAATAGAAGTAAATTGTAATGTTGTTTAAATATGTATGTTCACTTCTATCTGAATCATTAAAGAAAGATTTTGGGTTTAGTGGCCCTTTAAGTATTCTTTCTTGCCACTGTGAGTTGGGAAATGAGTTCTGCAATCTGCAGTGCTTAAAACAAAAGTGATATTATACTAAAGTATAGACTTAATAATCACAATTTTTTTTGCCACCTGCAAAATTAAAATTCAGTCAGTGAAAGGAGGACAATGTGATTTTATTTTAAAATAGATTACATCATGTCAGCAGTTATCTGATTCTGCCATAAGAAGATTCGAAGTTTGTTTGACTCAGAACTTGAAGTCCTCCAAAAAAATGAACACAATTTGCAATTGTTTGAAGTGTGCAGTGTTTGTTTCTAAGTAAAAAGTACAGCAAAGATAACTAAATTATTCCATAAGATGTGACTGCTGGGCTTGCTTGCAGTTATTTATATTTTTTGGCATCCATCATAGCATGCCATGCAATGTTCTGGATGCCGAAAAATATAAATAACTGCAAGCCCAGGCCAGCAGTGACATCTTATGGAATCATTTAGTTGTCTGCTGTACTTTTTACTTAGAAGCACTGCACACTTCAAACAATTGCAATCATATAATTTTTCATGTCCTTATGTATTTATT